>NW_011365318.1:0-4348 GCF_000735185.1 Notothenia coriiceps | reverse complement strand
CCAGTACCGATAAAAAAGACCAATAACGTTGGAGCGTAACGGCGCGTAAAACAAACGTGATGACGTCACCAACGAATCGACGACTGAATTAGTTGGCAACTAATTTGGTAATCGATTTTAATCGATTAAGTCGATTAGTTGTTGCACCCCCTAGTCTTGGCTATGCGGCAGTCTAACACACACACATTACCAAATAAGGACTATGTGGGAGTACCCCTCGATTCCATTGGCTCTGACGGTCAGAAAGAGATGTCACATGTCAAAATCGAAGAAGGGGGGCCAGAGATAAGGAAAATCCACCCAAATGGCCCCAGAAGAGGTTTGTTTTTGCTAAATCTGTCTAAAAAGGTCAAATATCACTTGTTTTTGCATCAATCTTGATACAGGGTACTTATTATATGTTGTACTTTGGATTCCTAAAGCTTTTAGTTTGCTTACCCATCATCCAAGGTTAGTTTTCACTATAAGTACAAAATATCTTTTGGACGGACACTATAATTTACAGTGTTTTACCATGTTCAATCTGAATTTTCTTTACAATAAAAAACATTTATATTGATTCTGACTTTTCTACATCCAACTCACAGGTTTATCATTACTGGAAAAAAAGATTATTAATTTAACCCTTTTAGAAGGGAAGATATGGTCATTTGTTCTGGGAATGTCATTTTAGAGCCTGAAACCTGAAAAACAGGCTTGGGGCTTAAGAGGTATACCTGGGCGGCCCGCCCAAGTATAGTCTATGTGTGGGAAACCCTGGAGACACATAACAAACAGACTGAACTTAAGCAAAATATTATTATGTTATTTATTTCAATGTTAAAGGGTTCTCTACATAATGTGACAAGACACTTATACTAACAACAATCCTTCATCCGATTGCTGTCAGTAAACCAACTTACTCTATAAGTCTAACTGAAGTGTTAAATAGACCTACCTTTGTTCCCTCTGATAATTTGGCATTTACTATCGCATACATCTTCTTTCCCATGGTTTTCCTAAGAATCACTGGCAGGTGATCAGCAGATTCAATGGGTCCCTGAAGGTTTGAAACCAAAACAGAACAGTTCATTTATTTAAATAATGCAAAAAGAAAGAAAACAGATTAAGTTAGGAAAGATGGACGCACCCAAGGTAAAGCCAAGGTTCCCTGCTTCTCATCCCAAACCACCAGGTAGTCCAAAACAGAGCGTTCGCTGTCTCCCCAACTAAAAGATTGATTAAAAGTCATAAACAGGCTTTGCAATACAGATGTGGAGAAACAACTTTCTCAACGTACCGTGTTAGCACAAGGTCTAGATTGGGATTTGGACCCAGTTGGCTTAGTGCACCCCGTCCCCTCATGCCAGTCCTCCCTCCTGGATTTCTAACGACAGATCAGATACACATCACCTATCAACACAAGCTTAAAAGGTTCATGTAAATGCTATTTGATGCCTTGAGTACCCTTGAATATCATACCTGTAATTATTTGAGGCCTCTGATTCTGATCTGCAAAAAGAAAAGGAAACATAAGAAATAGGGAGCATTGTCATTTGTTATATTTCCTATTACTGAGACATGTTTCAATAGGAACATACTGTACATTGTTATTTTTACAAAAACATCCGTACCCACCCCATAACTGTACTTATACACACCTTCCTAATCTGAACAAACATCCCTTATTCTCTTGTAAAAAAATGACATACCCATCCACATGGTCCCCACTTCCTTCAGACGTGTAATAAGACGGCATGTAACAGGTGAAGCTGAACTGAAAAAAAAGTGACAGGAAACAAACTGGCTTCATAAACTATCTTTTACCACAGTGATGTTGGTGATGATGCTCGAGGTGCTGTGGAGAAATGTTTGTGTATTACCTCCCATGGCACTTTCTCTTCTGGCACAGGGAAGCGTGTGAGTTTGCTGTTGGGATAGTAAAATTGTCGGGCGTTCACGTGGTACTTGTCCTCTTTCTCTGATGCATACATATCAGTGGACTCCTCTGTTGTGGTCAGTGCTGCACGGAAAAGGGATTACAAATGAGCACGAACAAGAGAAGATTTGTTGTGAAATATGTTAGAAATAATGATAAATTAAGAAGTTGGTTGCTAACTTGGTGGTTGTGCATCTTTTGCTGTAAAACCCTGACATTTCAGACTTTCCATAATCCACTGCAGGGCTTTGGCGGACTGCATGACCTTTTGAGACACACATTTTATGACTGCTTATGCAACCTCAAAGAGGACAATTCGAGAGAATATTCCACAAACACACATTAAGAAAGTGTGTCATCTCTTCTCTGACTCGTACATAGTGTGAAATGTTACAGACACAGGTGCGATATTTGTGATAACCAAAAATCAGGTCACAACCTGCTCCTCTAGTCGAGCCAGTCTCTGCACCGTGGCATCAGAGCCCATCTCCTCTTCCCTCTCCAGCCGCTCTGTTATGGTGGTAACCCTCAAGAAACAAACAAGACCAGTGTGGGTGTCTGCTGGGTATTTGAATACCACTCCCAGATTGTTTAGTACGAAACATGTTTCATCAAATTTGACCCTTATTAAACCTGAAAAACACAGACTATGGTATCTTGCTGATAGTTAAAGAAAAAAGAAATTACATTTTTTGTTATATGATACAGGATAGTTGTATTTCTAAAGGATCAATAATGGAGGTAAAATCCAACTTTCGTAGTACATTTGCGGTTTATAATTTGTTTTAATATTTTTTTTTACCGTATTTTATTCCACTATCTATTCCTGTTTCCCCTATTTCTATAATACTATGTCACTATGCAAAACTGTAATGGATAGTATGATTTCAGAAAGAATAAATTACATTTAAAAAAAATCAGCCTTTGGATCCCGACAGAACAGCATTGCTCTAGAGTATTATTTTTCAGCCACGCTGGTCTGCGTTCCTGTAGGAGTTTTACTTTTGTCCCGTGTCCACGATGCGGCGCTCCATGCTCTGGCTCTGCTCCTGCCGCGTGGACAACAGGTATCTGTCCTTCATCATGGCCTCCCAGGACAGCAGCTCCTCCTCCTCCACCTGAGGAAGCTTGCACTCTGAAAACAGCATCACATGCCTTTTTATTATCTTTAATACTTTGCACGTGTGTATGCAAAATGAGCATCAGCACACAATCATACACGGCATTGACTGTGAAGTGTCAAAGGTCATGGGAGGGTCAGGGGTTACGATCTGGTTTAGTTAATTTATGACCTAAACATATAATTTTGTGATTACATGTGGTTAATTAAGGAGGGAATTGTAACCCCATTTTAAAAACACAATTATTTAAAAGCTCTAAATTGATGAAAATGCTTGCTTCACCAAAGCAGTGTTGGGAATAGGAGGATTTTCTTCAAGTATTTGACTAAACTGATAACAATCTGGCTCTTACATGTTAAATCAGTAATATTTAATGAATAATAACGTTTTTAAAAATAGTGATAAAGCAACATATTGAGAGGAAGTCTGCAGCATCTTAACAGGAAGTCTACTTTGAGCATGGGCAGAAATAAATAAACAAATGCTTACTGAACTCTGTGGTAGTGATGGGCGTCCTGCACAGCACCACGTTCCTAATGAAGAGGTACAGATGGCTGAGTATGATGAAAGGGGGCGGGGCAGCGGGGCGGCTGTGGTACTCCTTGATAAGCTCGTATCTTTGAAACTTCCATATCCTGTCTGTGTTGTCCTGAACTTCCTGGAACGTGAAGCTGTGCAGGACCACAAAGAGAGACAGAGGGTAACGGGGGAACATCGGATAAAAAGGACTCAGAGGTTTGGAGGTGAACTCACTTGAAGATGGCGATGAGCAGGTTCAGCAGCAGTATGTTGGCAAAGAGCAGGTAAATACAAAGCATGATGATGGTGAGCCACTCGGGGAAGGCTGGCATCTGGTTTTCATTCAGCACAGGACACTTGGGCTTTAGAGGATCATTGCCATTCATGGTGCAGGAGTCTAGTTTAAAGTCAGCATCTGCAGAGGGCAAACAGATCATTGCCTTGTTGAAAATATCTTATATAATCACTTCTGAGCCCTGTGAAAACCTAGAAATGATTAAGTCTCCTATCATGCAAAATGCACTTTATATGACGTAATATCGGAAATGTGGGCTGGCTTTCAGAAACGTCGCTATCAGAAACAAAGCGCAACGTGTTTTGGAAGTAATATGGTCTTTGTTTACATTAGCAAGCATCACTAACTCTCAGAGCTAACCTGTACTGGAGAGAGCATGTGTTAAAAAGCAGGAAATAAAAAAAGGAACTCACCTTGTGGTAAACCGGCAAGAGAAAAAGCATTTGAGCTCTATACTGTTTCAGAAATAATCTTTGATGTGGTTTGGAACATGAT
>NW_011365317.1:8630-14094 GCF_000735185.1 Notothenia coriiceps | reverse complement strand
GTAAGCAACCTTCCCACGTCAATCCTATGCAAGGCTTTATAAATGAGGCCCCTGGCCTTTAAAAAAACAACTAAGAAGTGGAGCGGGATGCAACAAAGGCTGACACAATCTATCAAACAACCTTTCATTTTTTATTATTTTCCATAACCACAAAGTAAACAAAGATGGGACAGCAACAGAGAATAAACACAAAGATTGAATGACTTGTCCCTCCCCCTTTCCCCGGATTAATCTAGCTCAACAAGCCACTAATGTAAACACAGATATCTGCTCCAGTGTATTCATGTGTACACACACACACACACACACACACACACACACACACACACACACACTCTCTCTCACACACACACACACACACACACACACACACACACACACACACACACACACACACACACACACACACACACACACACACACACACACACACACACACACACACACACACACACACACACACACACACACACACACACACACACACACACACACACACACACTGAGCAAACCGTCCACTTCATGAATATCCATACAAAATGTACAGGGCCACCTGCTGAACACAATACAAAGAGGCCAGAAGCACAGCCACCGTAAAGCTCCAGACTACACACAGCGGGCCATCAGCACATAAAAAAAAGCAAGAGCACATTACTTACCCTCCATTCCCCAGAAACATCCACCAACACCGCCTTTTGCTCCTTTCAAATATCAGTATAAATCGTTGCCAAAGCCACAGTGAAAGTGGGTTTTTTCGTCCCTCTTTCTACTCAGAAATTAAGATAGTGTTTCTCCACTGGCTGTCCACGATCCATACAGGGATCCAAGCAGCAGCTAGCTGTCTTTCACGGAGCACATTTACGAGTGGGGGGCCCCCGGCTGTGGTTTGTTTTCCTCGATTGGCCACTCTCAGTGAGTGACAGCAAGCCGACGCAATTGTGAGGCGGCTGTGTTCTGCTTGCTCTTTAGTAACCCAGCAGAAGAGAGAAAAATACAGGGTGGGGGGTTGGCGGGGGTTTTGTAGATGGCAGTCCAGCCAATCAATAACATGGATTTTAATGAAGGGGGGCGGGGCAGGTGCTCCTTAGCCTTCCCCCTGCAGGGGTAACCATGACAACCCATAAATGACCCTACAGCAGAATTGATGAAGGAGCCGCCTCGGTGCAGATTTACAGATATGGACGAGGCTCAGTCAGTCCTTCAATCCTGTGATTGTTGTAGCGGAAATACGTTTTTGAGTCTTCAAAAGAATCCATTATGATTTCAAACTACTGCTTTTATTACACACATTCTCTCCTCAGTGTTTCCAGTAGACTGTATTTGCCGGACCGTGATTGGAAAAATTGATCTCTTTGGTCATTTTGTCCGGTGAAAGAAATTCCCCCGGAGAACGATTTAAATGTATTATAAATTGGCTGAATAGAGGAGTTGTCATTGGTTGTTAATTTTTTTTGTCTTACTTCAGTTACGATAAACATATATTATTATTTTTAAAAAAGGGACTTGTTTTGCTTGAAATATCCTACTTAAAAAATGTTTATTATTTAAATCAACATGATTTGACAATGTCATTCACACGTTTACTTCTGAGTGTTTTTAGTAGACGGTATTTGCCGGACCTTGATTGGAGAAATCGGACACATTTTTATCTCTTTGATCATATTGTCCGGTGAAAATAATTAGGCTGCATACACCTTTCAGTACAAGCCTCTCTCATTGGTCATAGTCTTTTACGGGACTGGTTTTACTTCCAATATCCTACATAAAAAATGTAATTATTAAAATGTAAATGTTTTGATAATGTCATATCGCCTTCTATTACGTGTTTTTAAGCTAAAAAAAAAAGGAATATTTAACCGGTATTTCCTCTCTTTGTCAGGGACATTCAAATCTTTCTGACAAATGTTTATCTCACTGGTCATACAGGTGTAAAATAATTCCCCCTGAGCAAAATGTTAAGTGTATTTAAAATTGGCTTAATCTTTGAGGACACATTGACCGGCACCAATTGTTTCTAATGGGAATGCTGTTACTCCTAAAATCCACCCTGTGTCACTCGGATTTTCGAGATGGGCACTGAGCAGCTTTAATGGACTAAGTGGGGGTTAAGTGCCTTGCTCTAGAGCCCCTCAGCAGTGGCTGTTAAGGGGATGGTGAAACATTATCATTTGCTTTCACCGGACGCAGAATTTCCCTCTCCATCCATTGATTAGGTCAAGGGACCTCGTTGTCAAAAGGCACTTTCTTTCCGTCTGCAGCCCGCTGAGCTACTAAGACAAAGATGGAGGAGAGCCCGGTGAAATTAAATGGCTGACAAGGTTAGCCGCAGTTCTATGGTAGCGTTTGAACATGAGGATGACAAATGTGGTGATTTCCGCTGCGAGATTACCTCTGATTCAATTATCATCCATGAACAACCACCAAGAAGAATTATCATGCGCCAATCTCGACTGACGGTACTTTAATTTACCCCTTTTTCTAGACGGAAACCAGTAAGGAAGAGGATCTAAATTCTTATTTTGACCTCATTTCACAGAATCAAAGAGAGAATTTTACATTTCTGAAGCAACAAGGCTCTTTTAAAAAGCTCAGAAATAGGGTTAGGGTTGGGACAAGTGCGAGATAATCCCAGCATGTGCCGGTGAAGAGGCTTTAAATCCAGGTGTTTACACTGAAAATCAAACAGTCCTTCAGCTGCTACATTAACATCTGAAAGGCAAACAGCGACAAGATGACACACTAAACAGAATGCTTCAAGACTTGTCAAATTATCGCCTCAATAATTTATTCCTCCTTTCCCTAGAAGACCTATAATTTGAAAACAATCAAGCACAAGAGAAATTAGACGTTTTCTTTGTGTCATTGTGGAAAAGAGATGTCACAATCACAGACTTTCTCTCCGCAAGCAGACAGAACTGTATCAGCCAAATCATATTCTGTCCATACCATGCAAGCCCTCGGGTGTTAATCATATTCAAACTCGTTCCGCACGCTCTCCAAAAACTCCCTTTTCATCAGGAGCCAAGCACACATAATGATTATGGCCGAGGGAGTTTGCCAAGAACAGTTTTTATTCCTCACCTCGGCCCTCCACAGCAGAGGGTCCAACTTATCCCACTAATTGAGACCCGTCCATGGCATTCTGTTGGTTTATGTCGCTCTCTAATCTTTACTCAATGCTTCTGTCAGACTATGTCGTGAAAGAATATGGTCATCCAGAGCGGCAGGGACGTTACAGATTCAGGCATGAGTCTTCGCACAATAAGCTACTCAAATATTCTGTGTTACTGTTTTTGAATCTCGATACTAGGGCTGCTCGATTGTGGCAAAAATCATAATCTCGATTATTTGGATAAATAATTGATATCACGATTATTAAAAACGATTATCCATTTGAATGTAAACAGTATGTTTTTAACAGTTGTTTACCCTGAACTTTAAGTATAATTCAATTGAAAAACTAATAATTAAAAAATAATCGTTTTATTTCGATTACGTTGTTTTCGTAATCGTTGCAAGCCATAATCGTAATTGCGATTAAAATACGATTAATTGAGCAGCCCTACTCGATACCAATATTTGGATTCCGTCAAAACACATTTTATGCAAGTATTTACAAATGTACATTTTTAAAACCAGACTATTCCACAGAAAAAGGATCCAGAACTAAACGTTGCTCATAATGACATTTAGTTTGAGCCAAAGGGCTTCAGCCCCGATGGGAATTCCATCCATACTGAAATCCAAAAAGGAGGACAAAAATACTTGTGTAAGCCAACAGGGTTTTGGAATATTGCAGAAAATAGGATCTTTGGTAAACACATTTATGATACTTAAAAGTTTTGTTTAGTAGGATATGTATTCCACATATTAACACCCGTTGTATAGATGTTGAAAGGTAAATGCAATCGGTAGAAGTAAAATGCTAACGTTAAGCTATAAAGGAACCACATCCTTGTCACATGACTTCACTACAACACCGCTAAGCTAACGGCGGCTAATGTTCTGAACATAGAAGCTACAGACACTTAAAGGTGGGGTAGGTAATTCACTTCAGAAACACTTTTTGTTATATTCCATGGAATGCTCTTAACATCCCGATAGCAATGAATACATTAAATGCTTTGACAATAAATACATAAAACATGTCATCTGTGGAAGCCGTGGCGCTGCAAAAAGCACGACCAATCATTTGAGCCGGCCCGGGTCAGATAACTGGATGGCCTACCTGCCTGTCAGCCTTCCATCTGTGCACAAACTTATCTCGTGCCCTCATTGGTCATGTGCGCGTTCGTGTTTGGAGGAGGGGCTCTGTAAGGAAGTCTGAAGGAAGGGGCAGATTTTTCAAATTCTAGCGCACTCAAGCTGGTTTCTCCATTCTCACCCTACCTTTAAGAGAGGACGTAGAACAAAAAAGGTGAAAATCTCTTAAGCTTGTGTTAACCACAGACTTTATTTCAGGCATCTAACCAAAAACATGTTCAAAAGACCATTGGCTTCAAGACAAATTAAGTGCTTCAATGCTTACTCCAGGTTTAGGACTCATTCCTGCAACACTCAAGGCTTAATGTTTGGACCTCCAAAACGATGGAAAAAATGACTTATGTACACTTAAAGAAAAGTGGCTATGCATAAAGCAGGGGGGGTGAGCGTGCAGAGATTCAGCACAATGACCTCACCTCCTCTGGTTCTGGCCAAGCCCCTGATCATTAAGACTCTTGGTTCTGAGCTGTGTTACTGTTGGCACTGAGGACCGCTGGAGTTACGGATGGCAGTGGCAAATGGTTCTGTTTCCTGAATACTTTCACAACCAGCCGTAGAGCCATATATGGAGATTTTGAATAACAGTAAAATGACTTTAGTCATGTCAAACGTTTCCCTTTTGTTTTTGAATGGTTGAGATCCTGTCTGAACATCCTGTGGTTTACTAAATCTTTTAAGTTATGAATGATGAAGGCAGCAGATAAGCATTCAAATCAACAACAAAAACTTCAAAAATACAGCCCTATTTTACTCCACTGTTTTCACATTGACAAAATAAAATGTATTTACATGGTAACTGCATTTCTTGAAGACCAGGTGTTTATATCAAGCATTAATAGACCAAATATATATCATATAATATAGCACTCAATAATAACAACTTTTTTCTGTAGAATCATTAGAGTTATCAGTGTAAGGCTGTCCCGAATACCATTTTTCGGGCTCCGGATATTCGGTAGTAATCAGCAGCGAACCGCTTCAACACGTGTATTTTGGTGTATTCACGGCATTCATTTTGTTATTCTACAGTATTGTTGTTTTATAGTTATTAACCCAATTNCTGAATACTTTCACAACCAGCCGTAGAGCCATATATGGAGATTTTGAATAACAGTAAAATGACTTTAGTCAAACGTTTCCCTTTTGTTTTTGAATGGTTGAGATCCTGTCTGAACATCCTGTGGTTTACTAAATCTTTTAT
>NW_011365317.1:0-8300 GCF_000735185.1 Notothenia coriiceps | reverse complement strand
CACCAACACGTGTATTTTGGTGTATTCACGGCATTCATTTTGTTATTCTACAGTATTGTTGTTTTATAGTTATTAACCCAATTTGTGTTCTTTGAAATTGAAAAGGATATTACATTGTGTTTGTTACTTTCGTTGCAGTTGTAATTTGGCTTGGCTTCCTATTTATGGACATGCTTTTATTTTGAAGGAGAGGTAGCGCTGGAGACGGAGATTAACGGAGAAAAGTAATATCTACATATAAAGACGGGGAAAGTAAACGACAACGTTTATGGTTACGTGTTAGCACCCCCCGAACAAGCTCTTACGCTGATATTGGAGATTTCAATAAATTCAATTTGAAAAAAAAACGGGAAAAAAACAAACAAAACCAATATCCGAATAACGAAATTGAAACCCGAATAGTACTCCAACGAACGAATATTCAGATATTCGGGTACAGCCCTAGTGTAGTGATGTTTACATTTGTAGTATTCTCTTTGAAAACTCAAAGGCGAATTGAAACAACAATAGCTTAAATCATACCTGGTATTTTCATTAACTTGGAATGAAATATTAAAATGTACATTAGCAACATCTTACTATTGCTAGACGCTTCACAATATCAATTGAGTATCAAGCCATTTTGTCTCCAATCACAATAAAACCATGATCTCAGTATTGGTGGCGACAGAAAAAACGCTTCACAACCAGGTTCACATTTCCACTCTCTCAAAAAATTCAATATTGGATGTGAAACTGAGAGAACAAGCTTCATGAAGAGATGTTTCCATTTGTTGGGGGAGGACTTTGGGTCAGAGGTCAGGATCCATGAGAGAACATAAGTGAGTCCTTCATGGTTTTGTCCTTTCTCAAGATCCCTTTATCTAAAATAAGCTTTATTTTTTGCTCGCTCAAGTCCCAGCCACTACATGAGCCGGAGAGACAGAAATAGCCGAATCAGCAGTTACCACAGAAACCCCATCACTGCCGCTTTCGGCGTTCTTACCGAGGTTACCACAGCAACAGAGACAACTGGTTGCCGTCAGAGAGCGGTGTGGCTTTCATCAAATGGGTATTTTCTGTAAGCACCTTATTCTGCTCGGTGCAACAAACAAATACAAGTCATAAAAACCCAGACCGTCCTCAGCAAGACAGTTTAAATCCTGTTAGTGGCTTATCCCTGCGTTGAAGGATGATGTGATCTTATCGGGCAACAAAAAAAAAAAAAAATGATCCAGCTTTAAAAACAACATAATGGCCTCTGATGAAAATAGCACTTATACAACGCTGGAGAGAGATTTATGCAACATGAGTGAGAGAAGGTTTTGGCCTACAGCAATCGTACCACCATCAAACATACCTGCATTTTCCAATTGCATTTCCCCGAGCTCATCCTTATCAGCAGGCCTACTGTTGGATATCTAACATTCATCTTACCCAGAAATAGCCTGGTGTACGCTCAGTGTGGCGTTCAGAGTATGTGAAAGAGCCTCACTCTATTTTAGACCGGGGGGATATCCAAGAAGACTTTCAAAAGCTTAAAATTCCACAGTATCACACACCCAACAGAGCATATTACAGATTGTTTAGGGTCCAAACTTTAACTATCCTCACACCCTATGATCAGAACATATAAGGGTTTCACATTCACACTAGGGCGGCACGATTTTGGGAAAAAGTCTAATTGCGATTTTTCTTACAGATATTGCGATTCGATTTGCGATATTTGTTTTTAAGCGACCCAACGGAAGTTTATTGTAAAATAATAATAATAATAATAATAATTGATTACATTTTTTATTAGAGCGCTTTTACAGGTGCTCAAAGCGCTTTACAAATACACATTACACATATTAGACATGTAAGAGTCATTACTGTGGACATTACCCACAGGAGCAAATGCGGGTAAAGTGTCTTGCCCAAGGACACAACGGCCTGACGCAGTGGCGGCCGAGGTGGGATTCGAACTGGAGTTCACCAACGCCCCTTGATTTGATGACCAACGCTCTAACCACTGCGCCAAAACCTGCCCAATGCGAAAATGCGGCCATATCTCCGGCTAGGAAGGTCGTATCAACGTACTCCTGTCTCTAGCACCCCCGCAGCCCGAGAACAAAAAATGCCTGCGAGAAAAAATCGCAGGCTTTGAGATTTCATAATCGCATCATTTAAAAATCGCGATTTCGATTTGAAATCGATTAATCGTTCAGCCCTAATTCACACTGATGTTATGATCAAATCCTTCTGATTTCAGGAGTGGTTTTCACACTGAGACACAATCAAACCAGTGTAGATCGGGATTATAATTAGAAATGAATCTACTAAACAGAAAAAAGGTTATTTTAGCCGCTAACCCGCTATCCTTCTTGTTAAAATTGATATATGCGTACCTTGATAAGCGGAAAGACAATTAAGGGATAGCTTATTGCCAATTTAGTGTTCAGTGATGACATGGTATGGTAAATGTGTGTGAACACGAGCTTAAATGATTGCAAACAAACATTATCTATTATTAATGTGGAAAAGCAAGAGGGGGTTGAGCGGGGGAGGTGGAGTATTTGTCTTTCTGTAGTAACATGTGTAATGTGTACGTGTATGTTTGTTTCATCTTGCAAGGATAGATTGAAAAAGCGCTGAATCTAAATAATGAGATGCAAGTTAATGCAACATGGCGATGGATGAATATGGATTTACAGAAAGAAACGCAGTTATTACCCATTAAACGAGGATGGAGGAGGGATGGTGTAATACAGCAGTACCTTTAAAGCAAAGCTAAAAGGTGAACGAGACTCGAAAGCTTACATTATTTTCCGACAGGGACCATAAACTGCATTACCATCAACTTTCCTACAGAGACGGTGCCAGCTCAGCTCACTGTGAAACCTTTGTTTCCCAGGCTTTTGTAGTCATTGCTCTCGTATTGTTGGCTGCCTAATAAAGCCACAAATTGCCCAAAAATACCAAAATGTTCTGGCAATGGCTCAGACACATTTCTCAGTAAATTCATATGGTATGAACTCTATGACTTTACCATAATAACGGAGATTTTTCAAACCTTATTTAGAATTTCCCAAGAGCCGAAACACAGTCCAGACAGTTTTAAACAGGCCAGACAGTTAAAGACCACCAAGATAATTATTCTGAATCACCATACATCCACAATAGATACTAAACAAACTGCTCTGATACTGACCAGCAAAAGTGATCTGGAGCAATACTTCTGAATGGCTTCATCTTCTTTCATTCATATGCAATGCTTTCTGATGTCGGCTTTGCTTAGAGAGCTTACAATGCATGCTGCCTGAATAAGAAGAAATATACATAGTGAGTGCTTATATACTACAAACTGAGGTCCATATTATTCTACCAATAACACCTTGCCATTATAGCACTCTGGAGTTCATAAACCACAATGCACTGCTCCACCAAAGCATCAAAGGGCATATTAAACTATTAGTAATACCAACAAAAGAGTGCTGCGTCACTGGTGGTCCCTTCAGCTGCCATCAATGGTAATAAGATCTAAGTTCCTCTAAGACACTTTGACACTAGTAAATCAATAGCCCCAAGGCTGCGGTTCTGACAGAACAGGCTGGGGTGCATTTCATTTAACTACAAGTGACTGGTTTTAATACAACCTGACAACATTGTAAGAAGTGTTCCACCTCTCTGTCACTGCTGTGTGCTAATAATAAAGTTTAAATGACTATAAGAGAAGAAATCAATACTGCTTCAGGCAGGAAACATTTTTTGTGCCACTTATAAAACGGCAAGTACTGACCTCTGTTCTGGTAGTATGAATGATTGTACTTTACAGCTACTGATTTGTACATTTCTTCCAACACAGGGGACGGTGTAGAGAAAGCAAGATCAAGCAGTCGCCATTCAACCACACCTGCTTTAAATTGGTTTGTAAAGAGAGATGGGGGCAGGGAAGTGACAGCTGATGAGGTCAAATGTCTAGAAATGAGCCCAATCTAAGCCTGTGTGGAAAAGTAATTGCATTCACCAAGAAGTGAGTGAAATGGATGAGGTTTCGAAACACATTGGTGACAAAGAGGTGCGTTTTTAGACTTCATGGACCACATATTTCTTTACATCTGTTTACAATTTGTTAAAAATTACAGTATCTTCTGATTGAGAGAAACCAGTACGTATGTAGGGGTGAATGTCGCTGAAGTGTAGATTAAACTGTCCTTTGTGTATTGCCGAATACATCTTGAGGACTTTGAAACCGAGTAATGAATTGCATTGGTTTTGTCCTCTGCTGCACTGAAGAGCATAAACATGTTGGAAGTGATTCTCCTGGCGTTTCACTCTCTCTACCATCTGCCATTACGAGGGGGAACAGATACCCTTTTTTGGTGCCAGAAAGCATTCCGGCACATTTCCCACCGAACCTGAATACTGACCCACAATGTCAAACGCACCACAATGTCAAACGCCATTCTTTTTCCTCAAGCGACAGTTTGGCAATAGACCATTCGCAGTAATTACGTTAATGTTATTTTAAGACATTATTACACAAGAAAATATATAAAAGCTTTTACATTTCAGTCATTTTGATAATGCCATTATCTAAAGCGCTGCAGAGTGAGGCTGAGGTAGTGGTTGGAAACTCCAGCCAAGGATACGAGCGGTTGCCAAGGTTTTGTAACTCTTGATTATGGTATTACTTGAAACCAGAGTTGGAGTATTATGGACAAATGTAAACCCCCCCGAGGTACCGGTTCAGTGCCTTCTTCTTCATTGAAACATAGTCTGTTATGATGAGAACGTCTTGGTCAAACTCAATTGGCTAGTGGTGCAGTGATGATGTTTTTTTGTAGGATGATATGGAAGTTAGCATTGCATAGGCTTTCTGGACAAAAAGCCAATGAGACTTTCCATTGGATTTTGAAACTTTTCAGAAAATAAGCTCTGTGGCCACAAATGTTATTATACACCAAACAAATGATCACGATCTTATGACTTCAGGTTAACACCGCTGAGCTAAAGTCTGCTGTTTGGTGGGATAACATTTAGTAGTCTAATTTAGCCACTTGTTAGCAATTGTCATTCGAAAACATTCAGACATTCACGAAAGCCTTCCGTAAGTTTGTGTTAATCGCAGACATTATTTAGGGCATCTGAACAAAAGCTAATACAAAAAAACATTGACTTCATGTCGAAAGAGTCCGGAAGTGCTAAAATGCTAACACATTTCTGGATTTAGGACTCGTTCCTGCACTAATCTAATTCGACAACAGCAAACAACCTATCTGAACTACAAGAATGGAAAATCCCATCAAGAAGGGATACTTGCCTCATTTACTTTGTAACAATTAAACTGCCTTTAAATTATTGTTGAAAACACCCGCTACTGTACTTGGCGTGGCATGCAGGGTTTCCCACACATAGGCTTTACTTGGGCGGGCCGCCCAGGTATGTTAACGTCCGCCAAAGTATATTCACCAACCCATTTAGGTTCGGGCTGCTCAATTAATCGTATTTTAATCGCAATTACGATTTTGGCTTACAACGATAATGAAAACAACATAATCAAAATAAAACTATTATTTTTTTTTCTTTATTGGTTTTTCAGTCGAATTATACTTAAAGTTCGGGGTAATCAACTGTTAAAAACATACTGTTCAAATAATTTTTTTCAATAAATGGATGTTTTCAAAGTAAATGGATAATCGTTTTTAATAATCGTGATATCAATTATTGACCCAAATAATCGAGATTATGATTTTTGCCATAATCGAGCAGCCCTAATTTAGGTTTAAAAAAAATGTATCCGTCCGCGAGCATGACGCCATCCGTGATCGATTAACTAGTGGACAGCGGCCCATCCTTTAAATGTATGCTTCATGTGCTCCGCAGTAACCCCGCTGCGAGGCTCCGGCGAACAGTTCATGAGCGTGCTCCACTAGCTCCCCCGTTCTCGACTACCGCCACAAGTATATTTGTATATTAAAACTGGCATGTAACTTAACATTTCCAACAAGAAATGACCAATGTTCGAATTATTTTAACTTTTATTGTCGAAACCATTGAGTTAACAACTCTATGGGACAGACAAAAATTAGAACAAATGCCTATCATGTTGAATCAGCTAAATATAAGTCAGCAGATCAACCATTAGGTAATTCACTTACAATAACAATCTTTATGGGCTCCATTGTTCAAGACGTCACCGTTTCTTAAAAAAAAAAATCGTAAATGTGTCCAACTTCATTTCCTTTTGCCATGTCTGCTGCTTGTAAATAAACTTTGTCCCAAGCTTTTCCCTTGCAAAGCATTTCCACTTAAATATCCTATTAAAAAGGGGCTCCACTTACAACTACACAGAGTGGTTCAACAACCGCTGATGAGTTTATTACCAAAAACCTACAGAGTTGAATTGGCATTTCAGTCTCTTCTAGAATATTGCCAGTAAAGACCTATGAATATCAGATTTTAAAGATGCAACGTCTCTTTTTCCATTCAACCTTTCACATGCATATACCGACACAATGTCTTGCCTGTGACGTTGGTAGCCTCACACACAAAGTAAGATCCAGATAAAACCAGAAACTATGGGATTGACTATGTTCCACATGCTGGTGCACTAAACCTGCCGTGATCATGGCAACAAGCTTACTTGTACCCAATTGGTCAAAGCTTGTGATCATCCGCCATGAACAGTCAATTACATTTCTCTATTTCTTTATAGTACTGCCATAAAAAGGGAATACAAACATTGCAGTCTTTTGAATCAGATCCAGTGAACTGATACCGGTTGGTTGTTATTCGTGAATCTTCTCTGTTGCGTTTTTACTGTGGCCTTGGCGCAGAGAGTTATGATTTTCTAGCAAAGCTGAAAGACTACAAACTACCGAATATCAGGTTAAATCTCTGCTACAGCTGCTGTGTTCTGTGTTTCCTACCAACTATACAGACTTCAACTTCAAATTACCTTTCAATATGTATGTGAAACATGAAGAGAATGTGCTCTACTCTTCATTTTAAATATTTTAGATGTCTTCGAATGCCTTAAGAGCAGAATCCCATGAATTAATAAGTTCATTTCTTCTTATTCAATCTTTTATTATGCTATTCCATTCCTTCTTATAGATGTAATATCAAATGTTAGTGTGGCCAGAACATCAAAACATCAAAATATGAGCATGAAGAGAAACTTAGGGGACATTTTGGTATTTCAATATTCACTTTAATTCCTAACAAAAGACCATTTATAACAAGCCTTACCACTATGAGGTGTTATCAGAAGGCTCTTACCAAAATGTGATTAAAATGTCAACGCTTGATTATTTTTAAAAGACAAACGGACCCCACCATCAAGAAGACAAACTGACTCAATGAAAGCATTTACGTTTGACCCTCAAATGACCTTGTTTCTGAATCTCAGAGCACAAGGACACAAAGACACCTTCAGCCAGACTTCAGTGGAGTAAAAGATGTGGTCAGGTCCAGGCTGTACATCATCCAGAGGACTCCACGGTGTGATCCACTCAGCGCTTCATTGTTATCAACAAAGACTCCTGCTCAGGGGAGAAGTGGTGCATGACAGCTTTCCATCACGACTCACAGCCAAGAATGCTAACACACTCTGATCTGACGCCGACAAAACAAGTTGCTCTGAGTGTGGAGCCACGACAGAATCGATCAGAGCAGCTTCCTTAAAGCATCGGGCAGGTAGTGGAGTGGAGGATCATGGTATTGATCAGGTCTACTTGAGAGGGTGGGGTAGAAAGTGAGGTCGTCCCACCAAGAGACCAACACCACAACTCTGCCTTGCACATTCTCCAAAGACACACACACACGTGCAAACACACAACAGCAGTATGCTACGCTAGCTTTGATAGCATCTGCGTGTGGAAATGCTTGCACCTTGCAGAAAATAGACAGAGGATGCTCCTTAAAAACGATGCAACTCCGAGGAAAGCATCCATCTTCTGACACACACACACACACACACACACACACACACACACACACACACACACACACACACACACACACACACACACACACACACACACACACACACACACACACACACACACACACACACACACACACACACACACACACACACGATGTGATTGCATTTATAATCAAACGTTCATCCAACCAGGAAATAGTAAAAAGATGTGTTTATTGTAATTGTTTGTGATGAACTAAGTGACGTTAGAGAGTCCCTGTTCCCTCTCCTGTAGTTCTATAGGTGTTAGTGCATGTCAATGGTCGGCAGAGGCTGAAATCCCTGTTCCCTCCAGAAATGTTTGTTTTGCCTGAAATGCCTCCATTGGACTTTGTCGTGTACTTCCAGA
>NW_011365316.1:0-2614 GCF_000735185.1 Notothenia coriiceps | reverse complement strand
ACACACACACACACACACACACACACACACACACACACACACACACACACACACACACACACACACACACACACACACACACACACACACACACACACACACACACACACACACACACACACACACACACACACACACACACACACACACACAGCTCATATTACAATCTTGCATAGTATCTAAACTCCATTTAGCATGAGCATGTTGGGTAAAAAACGTTTTATTGTTCCTTTACTAATTCGGTTTGAACATAAAACAAGCTGGGCTTTATTCCGTGTTCATCTGTCCGGGTCATCTGTCCCCTCAGCTTCCTCTGGGAAAGTTTTGGATCAAACGCTCCACATCATGAACTTCAAAAATAGTTGATGTGTAGAATATTGAAATATAAATTAGAGGACCAGAAATCGGCCACCCCCCAGACTAATTCACCTCTCATTTCAGTGTGGACCCTGACGTCCTCTCACTAACACATTGACAGTTTTGCCTCAGGTGGAAATGTTTTGACCTTCTATCTTATATTAATGTTCCTCTCGAGAATTTGGTGATATTTTGTAGAGGCAATTTCTTATATTACTTTATATGGTAAAACCAAATGATGATATTATGCTTAGAAACTGTTTGGTCAACTCGACCTGTTGTACCACACGGTAGCATCCCGCCAAGGTCGTACCTGGAGGATTCGGCCCTCCCTATGAGAGCATTGTAAGATAACAGTTTTCTAAGGAAAGTCTTATCTCTTTTACTTCCTGCACAGCAACAGTCCTGGATAAAACACACACACACATTATACTCTGTGTGCACTCCTGCAGACTACTCTGTACTCTGTGAGACATGTACCTTTGAAGCGCTTCAAATAAAGAACCAACGAAAGACAACGCTGCTTGCTTTCACCAGTTTATTATTGATTACTCTCATTGTACATCTTTACAGTATTGACGAGTTTAAAATATCCACGACAATTTCTTCAGTGCCATCATCAGGATAACAATCTGTCTGTCCAATTCTTTGGTTTAAACATCAGCATTTTTTTTTTGGAATCATTCCAAACCCATATCGGAATTTGCTACAAAATTGCGTTTCACTAGGCTTTGTAGTTAAATAAAATGTCAATAGCAGAACCAGAAACAGTTCCCTTAAAGTGATGTTGAGATATCTATATTTCTCAGCTGGAACCATCAGAAGGAAGCTGCGTTGTGTTCCGCTGACTCGTCATAAGACTGTCCCAGTGAAAACAACAGACAGGAGGGACAGGGAAGGAGGTGCAGCGACCTGCAAAGAGTCAGTCTGAAGGATTGTGCTTCACTTGAGCTACGGGGGCCGATAACTGCAGAATCACTGTCCTGTTCGACCTGGAGCGGATCGCTCACTTCTGCTGCGATTTCAAACAGCAGACTGCACCGTGCACAGAGTGTGTGGATGAGGTATTTTCCTGCTGTAGATAGGAACGTAATGCATTATTAATTATGTCTAAATGATGGGGCGGACTCTTAGCTCTCTCTCCATCTTCATCTCCTCACATCCATCATCTCCTCACATCCATCATCTCTTCACATCCATCCTGGGTCTGAGCAGGGTTTCTGTGCTATCACAGTTTATCACATGTCTTTCTTTCTAATAATCAATAAGTTGAAAGGGTTTTCATGAAAACAGACTTCCTGCGAACCAAGAGGTGTAGCTTCTCGATCAGAGTATAGTAACCATTAGAGGGGTGTTTTCTGTGTTTCCTCTCAGTGTGTTGTCTAGTGTCATTTTCATGTTCTCTGTAGTGTTTCCTGACTATGTAGTGTTCGGACCTACTGTACAGTGGGGGTGTTTTTTGAGTTGATTTTCCAACACTACTGACAAATAGCTGACTTTATTAGCCAAATACAACAACTATTTGAGAAAGAACAGAAGTACCCTGCAAAAAGATATTGTCAGGTGAAACTTTGATTCTGGGACTTGGGGAGGTTGTATGTGAAGCGGTATGTTTACCCTCACACATTTGTAATTCTTTTTAGATTTTATTTGCCAAGTAACACATAGTGTGACATGCATGAGCTCTTAAATAATACAGTAGAGTGCAGCTCCAGGATGTTGCTCCTCTGTGCGGCAGGCTCAGGAGATACTGTGTGCATGTCATAATAATGTCATATAAAGAAAACAGTAGTAGTAAAAAAAAGCTGCACACAGTGAACGTAAGCTGAGCAGACTGCTGGGTAAAATGCTTTCTTTCTGCAATTATGAAATTAAATCCCCCATGGCAAATTGTGTTTGTTCATGTTTAGCCCTGTGAGCAGCATGGCTCGTGGTTTGTCGCTCCATCACCTTGATCCAGCTTGATATAACTCTATTGGATAAATTACCCTCATATTTTGTGTGGACATTCATGATCCCCAGAGGATCAACCTTACTGATTCAGATGATCCCCTTCCTTTTTTCTTTATGGTTGGCAACTATGGTTCAAAGTGAAATATTTTGACAACTATTTGATGCATTGGCATGAAATTTGAAACAGATTATCACGTTCACAATGTAGAGCAGGGGTGGGGAACCTCTGGCCCCCGGGCCGTATACGGCCCGCGAGAACATTTGGTACGGCCGTCGAGGTAATTTATAAACACACGCAAAAAGA
>NW_011365315.1:0-1944 GCF_000735185.1 Notothenia coriiceps | reverse complement strand
TATAAAGGAACTACAGCACGGTCAAATGACTTCACGTTTGGACTTTCAAAAACTATATAGAAAAATTGCATTTTGTCTAACTCTGCTGCATTTATAGCTGTGTGTCCCTTTTGAAAAAAAAACGACCTATAAATAAATATCTGCTGAGTTGTCGCAGCATACCGTAGATATTTGTAATGGAAACTTCTATCATACTAAGGGAGCTTTTAAAGTTCACCATCTGTTCTTCTTTTACAAGCTATTTCTCACAACAGGTAGCACCAGCAATAACCTAAATGAGTCGTAAATGGGGTTAGAGCTATTCAGTGTTGTGAGGTCAGTGGTCTTGTCCTCTTGTGGACAGTAGACATGATGTTTCTCCATTTGCTAGAAGATGTGTTTTAAAGAATCCTATATATAGTATGATTATCTTTTCTGTTTGTCTCAGCCCCTCCTCTTCTATTCTTGGTGTGAATATCAGACCCTCTGAAGACCTTCTGACTTTTGTACTTCGCTGCAGACTGCTTGACTCTCTGTAACGATTCACCTTCTTGCAAGAATAAACTGCCTATTCCAAGAATCTTCATTTCAGTATAACGGAAAGGTTTCCTCACCATTTTATATTATTTACTGGTTTGTCTCGGTAAGTTTCCACCACACATGACATTAAAACCTTTGAATCTTTGAATCTTGAATCTGTGTGCTCTGCAGGGATGCTGCGATGGAGTCTTCAGAGGAAGCTGGAGGCCGATCCCTCCTGCAGCGTTTCATTGATCGGACTGCTGGTCAAAGAGCTGAAAAAGAGGCCGGAGATGGTAAACCATTCAAATATGCCTTCAGGTTTCAATGTCCATCACAAATTACAATGTAGATTTCCAAAGACTTGTGTGTCTCTGTCTTTGTAGAGGAAGAGTTGTTTGTAATTCTGCCTGCATACTTTATTTTTTTCATAAACGTTATGTAACTGTTATCTTTTGTTTGATGTCTGTTAGATCCAAAAAACACAATCCTTCTCACATGTGATCCCAGTGCTGCACACGCTCTACTCTGTGGTTATTGAGGTAAGACACATCTCTATACCTTCATTAAGGAAGTTATGTTTTCAGTTCAGGTGGTCTGTCTTTCAATAAGATTATAGAAACTGTCCGAATTTGAATGAAACTTGGTGAAAGGGGGAAGCGTGCAACAAGGAAGAACTCATTACATTTGGGAAATAATCTGATCCGGATTCACACACTATTTTTGACTTTATTTAACAATGAAATAGGGCATTGCCTTGTCCGAAATACAGTTGGTAGTGATTTCAGTTTTACAGTTTTGCTGATTCTGTACTTATCTTTCCAGTCAGGTGTCATGATTCCTACCAGCCTTTTCCAGACAGCGTATGACCGTTTGATGAAATTGCTGATATTACCGTCGCCTTACTCCACTGTGGCCCACAGCACTATGAGGAGCATCAAAATGGAAATTACCACACCAGGTATGAAGCATCAGCAGACACAAAAGAGTGGTGCAGGGGTTTCACTTCAACACTGCTAAGCTAAAGGCGGCTAATGTTGGGCTAACGGAACTACAGCGCGGTCACATGACTTCACGTCACCACCGCTAAGCTAAAGGTGGCTAATGTTGGGCTATAAAGGAACTACAGCACGGTCACATGACTTCACGTCACCACCGCTAAGCTAAAGGCGGCTAGTGTTGGGCTATAAAGGAACTACAGCACAGTCACATGACTTCACGTCACCACCGCTAAGCTAAAGGCGGCTAGTGTTGGGCTATAAATGATTTGAATATTCCATTTCATGAAGTGAAGGAGGCTTTACAAATAAAAAAAATAGCTCTACACCCCTGGCCGCAATGTCCTTAAAATGAAGTCCAAGTTCGAAATATATCTAAAATAATGTATGCACTGCCATTCCCCCACAAACGGTTGTCTCCTGTGTGCTCCACCTGTAACATTATCTG
>NW_011365314.1:0-2243 GCF_000735185.1 Notothenia coriiceps | reverse complement strand
TTTTTACTTTCTACTTCTCACATGTTGAACACAAATACCTGTACTTTCTACTTCTTACATGTTGAACACAAATACCTGTACTTTCTACTTCTCACATGTTGAACACAAATACCTGTACTTTCTACTTCTTACATGTTGAACACAAATACCTGTACTTTCTACTTCTCTCATTTTCCAAACAGGCTGGTTCCTTTAGTCTGAATGTGTGTTTGGTGGCGTGATCATTATTATTTAGAGTCATTGCGTGCCTATTGATTTGAACACGATCCGTGTATCCATCATTTCCTGGTCTTCTCTAAAGAAGAGGGACCAATGAAAACGTTGTCATGTTGCCGTTGTTCAGCATGGAAACATTCATTAGCTAACAATGACATTATTGTTCTATTAATATAAAGGGAGGTCAGGTACTCTTTAAAACAGCTGCTAGCTATGGGTACTTTTTACTGAAGTACATTTCAAAGCCTCTTTACTTTTACTTGAGTAAAGAAGTTTAGTCAGTACTTCTACTTTCACCAGAGTATTTTTAAACACAAGTATCTGTACTTCTACTTGAGTAAAGGATGTGTGGACAGCAGATCAGCTGGGTTGTAGTTTTGTAAAAGCAGCTATAGGGACAGGATTTAAACTGGTCTTACCCACTGAGATGTGTCTGGAGGTGCCCAGGAAAAAGTAAATGATGACGGGGAAGAAGGCGGAGAAAAGTCCATACCAGGGCGGCAAAGAGGCCAGCAGACAATACGCCAGACCTAAGACACAAACACATGCATATAATGAACACATTTATAATATAATGCTGTTGTTTCCTTTATTCCTCCTCTCTTATAGGTGCTATTAGCTGTGATTACACTCAAAACCGACAGGAACGCTCTGTAATTCTTCTGTGCTTTTTATTATACTAACTCAGACCTGCAGCTCAAGATAAACATTATCATTTTGAACAACTCAGTCAGCAGATGAGAGGTTATCAGATATCAAGTGTCAATGATCAAACAGTGCCACAAAGGTATATGAGGACAAGCCAAGCAACAAGTTATAGGATTGTTTTAGGATAACTTTTCATTTTAAGAGGTGTACAGAAGTACTAGTTATTTTTTAGCCCCTCGATTACCCTTCAGGCTAATCAGTAACAAAATCTGTCTCCCTGGGAATGCTCAAACACAGGATTTTTTTTCTACCGATACTAACGCTACATGATTAAAAATGCATTCGTCAACCTGTCTTGCACAGGTGATGCGTGGGGACAAGGTTACTGATAACGATAAACAATTCATCTTCATTTCACTATCAGACGTCTGAGTGAGCTTACAGTGAAACTGCGTCATGAAAGTCCTCGTCTCTGATAAGTGTTCGGTGGATCGATTGAGCTAATGTGCCAAAAACTAGGACTTTTGGACAATTTTGAAAGAGGCCCTATCAATCTTTTTGGGGTTTTGTCTGTCCTGTAGTCTGTCATAGGTTTTAGTGCATGTAAATGGTCTGCAAAGGCAAAACATCCCTTTGTAACACTCACACTTCTATTGGCAACACATTGTACGTGATTGGCTAAGGGGCGGGACATCTGTAAGCAGGTTGACCAATCACAACAGAGCCGGCCAGCTAACCAATCAGAGCAGACTGGGCTCTGGTTTCAGACAGAGGGTGAAAAGATGTGCTGCAGCACAGACAGTACGAGAACAATACAGAGCTTTTTGAACATTAAAGCATGTAGACATGTCCCAGTAGAGGCACTACACCATTTCCTTTAAGCCCCGGACACACCAAGCCGATTTTGGCCATCGATGGATGTTAGGCCGACGATGAGCGTCCTGTCGCCCTACTCAGATTTGTGTGTTCCGCACCGTCGTGTCTTTTCGGCCGTACCGACACCTTTTTGGCCAAAAACCTACCGATTCAACATGTGGAATTCAACATATTGAATTCCACATGTTGAATCGGTGGGCAATCGGCCAAAGGCTGTCGGTCAAATGAATCACTCTGATTGGCTGTTCAGCTAGCGAAACAGTGCATGAGAAGCGAAACGGAAGTGAGGGACCCAAACAAACTATTAAGAAGGCAAATCTGAGATTTCATTTAACTCCAGCTCTCGACTCAGGTTGGGGAAAGCCCCATGAGTTTCTCGCTGTAGAGTGAAAATGGAACACGCTATTTGTTGTTTGTTTACATCACGCGGTCTGTTCTTCTTCTCTCGGTTATCACGCAGTCTGTCTTCCGGTTGTTGCCTCTTTTGAATGACGAATACACAC
>NW_011365313.1:0-3295 GCF_000735185.1 Notothenia coriiceps | reverse complement strand
CATTGCTGTTTTAGTCTGCGTTCTTGTAATTAGTTTCTACATTGTGCCTATTGAGCTGTGTTGAGCGATGAGGCGTGTGGTGCAGTGGGTTGTGTGTTGGTGTTCGGATCAGGGGATTCAAACAGGTTCAAACCCCTCTGCAGTCAGCAGACGTTGTGTCCCTGAGACACTTCACCCCAAAGTGCTCCTGTGGGGATTGTCCACTGTATCGAGTATGTAAGTCGCTTTGAATAAAAGTGTCTAACAAGTGACATGTAATGTAATGAGGGGCAAGCCCCGATCTAGCCCCTCTCTCTGCTGTCAAAATGAATGGGTGCTGTAAAAACTACACTGCGCATGGCCAGAGTCTTTTTGTATTCAATGTGTGTGGCAAAAAAATAATCACCAGTGGGGCAAAGTGCTGGCAACCCCACCAAAACGTAATCTCATAGTTCAGACCTGATTGGCTGTAAATACGTGTGCCGCGAAAAGTGTAGTTGTGAAGAGGAGACGAGAGAGAGCAGCGTATAGCGATTAAAATCTGTAAAACTGAAAGAAAATCAATGAAGTTGACCA
Source organism: Notothenia coriiceps (assembly GCF_000735185.1). Taxonomy (NCBI): domain Eukaryota; kingdom Metazoa; phylum Chordata; class Actinopteri; order Perciformes; family Nototheniidae; genus Notothenia; species Notothenia coriiceps. The sequence goes on along the minus strand of NW_011365313.1, from coordinate 2,740 downwards.
TCTACTTCAGCTTTGGTAAGTTCATTTTATGTCATATCTTTTGTTGATCTTCTGTGTTTTGCCTATAGGCTATTGCTCCCCCGCTCCCCCCTCTCCTCTCTATCGGGACCATGGATAGCCTACAGCTATTTGTTTACGTGTTTAAAAAAGCACCAGAAGCTTATTTATACACATCTAAGTTGTTCGTGCCCCACCACTTTTGTACATATAAAAACGCCACTGGGTACAATGGATACTACTTTTTTTCTACTTAACCACGCTAATCGCATGGGGTAGCAAAGTTGGTAGGTCTAAGACTTTGTTTTGGCCTACCATGGATTACCATGTATTTTGTGATTAATACTTGTGCTCCCATGAGGATGGATCCTACTGACCTCAGATTTTTCCTCTGGTGCTATCAGCTGGTCAGTTTACCAAGGCAATGCAATGCAATTTAAAGTGGACCTATTATGCTATATTGGACAAATATATTGTAGGGCCATGTACAAAACATGTCTGTGAAGCTTTTTTGCTTAAAATACCAAAAGGATCACCCTTTGTAGCCATGCCTCATACTGCTCATACCCCTCTTTTGCAGCCCTGTTAGAGAAACACGGATTTTTGATCCTTAGCTTTAAAAAAAAGAAAAAAGAAGAGGAGGCGGAGCTAATGCCTGATCAGAATTCTACCGGAGATAAAGTACATTTCTGCTGTGATAAAATGCCATCCTGTTCTAAACCACATCAAGGATTATTTATGAAATAGTAAGGAGCTCAAACGCTTTTTCTCTTGCGGGTTTATCATAAGGTGAGTTCCTTTTTTTATTTCCTGCTTTTTAAACATGCTCTACAGTACAGGTTAGCTCTGAGTGTTAGCAAGGCTTGCTAATGTAAACAAAGACGAGATTACGTCCAAAACACGTCAGGCATTGTTTCTGATAGCAATTTTCTGTGGGTCTGCTGCCGATTTGACGTCATATCGGCAGCAAATCTGTATCCGCTCGTAGTACCCCTGTTTTTAAAAGATTTGGGTATGGAGGAAAAGAGAGAAGGTTTTATTTTCTGACGCTGCTTGAGCTCCCCGACACACCGGGGACACATATTTATGTATAAAAGACATCACAAAGTGCATTTTTCATGATAGGTCCCCTTTAATGTAGAGCACCTTTCAACACAAGGCAATTCAAAGTGCTTTACAAAAATGAAAGACATTAAGAGCAATGGAAACACCTGATGAAAACAACTGTATGGCTTACCAAATACCTGAAAACAAGACATAATTGTTGCTAAGTAGCGTAGATTATTATGCTTAAACGCTAAAACTAAGGTGGTTAACAAGGTAAACATTATTACATTATTGAGCATGTTAGCATGTAAGTTCAAGGCACAAATTCAACAAAATTATAACAGCACCTGGACATGTGAGGTGCAATGGTCCATTGTCCATTTCAAGAGTTTTCATGTTTTCAAATCAACCAATGGCAGCATCCAATGAGACTTCAGGCCACTTGTGTTCAAAATCCCTTTAAAATATCAATGGATTATTAGCCATTCGCAGAGTATTTTTATCTTTTCTAGTTAATCGCTATGGTTCGCACCTTGAATTATGATTTCCAGTCCAACTCATCTCTTTCTTTTTCATCTGTATGCCTATTCTTAGCTCTTGGTCTACGTCTTCTTCATTTTCTTTCTGGCCCACATTTCCTCAACAGTTGATTTTTTGGTTCTTTACTGAAACTCTGCCTTCATTAACTCGGCCATGATGAAGTCTGTTCCTGGTCCCTTCCAATTCTGTGGTCTTTTTATCGCCTTTGTAACACCTCCTTATGATGCGATCCTAATGACTGCAATCTATTCATTAATATCTTAATTTATCGTCAATTATTGGGTTTTCTGGTTCTTTTCTACAAAGCACATCCTTAAAGTGGCTTTACCATCATGACTGCACATTTTTATATTTCTGGGTTTTCATTCTTATCTAAAACTTTTATTCTCTGCCTAGGTCCCTGGTCCCTCCGGAGATTCCTATGTTGCTTTTTGCATATCATTATGTGGAAATATTGTTACCGGAATGGCCAGCTTGTTCTTGATGCACATTTTGTACGGCCTTTGTGATACGAGGAGTGAAGCAGGTAGGACCCAAACGCAGATAACACTGATAATACCTTTATTTCAAGGGCTCTTATCTAACATATCACATGGACAAACAAAACACTCCACGGTGAACTCGGTCACAAACAAAAGACGAACCAACACTGAACACAGGAAGAGACTAAATACAGGGAGGGGTAATCACAAGACGAGAAACAGCCGGGCAGGGGAGGAGAAACACAAGGGCCACAGGTGAACACAATCAGACAACTAGACACACCAGGGAAACTAACGGCAGGAGGAGAAACACAGACGAGGACCAGACAATAAACCAGGAGGAAAACATGACAGGGAGAACAGCAAAACACCCAAACCTAGACATAAAAACGTGACATAACATGAATATCGTGACAGAACCCCCCCCTCAAGGGACGGATACTAGACGTCCCTAAACACCCAAAAAAAATCAAAAACGTCCAGCAGGGTGGGTGAAGGGGGTCCGGAGGACGGGCCTTGACTGACAGCCCAGGGCACGGCAGAGGACCAGGAAGGGGTCTCGGGCGGACGGCCCAGGGGGAAGGCAGAGTTCGAGGAGGGGTTCTCGGGCGGACGGCCCGGGGGCAAGACAGAGTTTGAGGAGGGGTGAAGACCACAGCGGGCGAACTCAGGGG
>NW_011365312.1:0-8643 GCF_000735185.1 Notothenia coriiceps | reverse complement strand
GTCTATATTTTAAATCACAACAGATACATTCACAGTTTTTCCAAAATGTAAAAAGAAAAGTGTCTTTTATAAAAATTTTGTAAGAGATTAAATAACTGCAAATATTTTTGCCAAACATTTATTGGTTCAGACTTCATGAAATTGTTGGTTTTGTTTTTTTAATGTTTGGAAATAAGACTATTTGATGAATAATTAAACTCTGCAGTGTACAAAGCATACCAGGTATGGCAGGAAACAGCAGATAGCCGTAGCCTTCAGTTCTGTAGCGCTGCCAGGAGTCCAGAGAGAGGACCTTAAAGTAGATCACTGGCCACTGAAGAATTGGCTCTGAGATAAGGATAAAAGTATTAGTATCATTTGTTAAATGCATCATGGTATATAATAATGTAATGAAACACCCCATGGCTGATACTAACCCTCACTCTCTTTTTCACTCATGTAGAAAGCTTCAAAGCTGAAGGGGTAACTGAAGAAAGCTACATTTTCCTGTTGGCAGAGAGAATACTGAGGGTTTAACAAACATCAGAAGCAACACTGTGATGCTGCTCACCTTTTTGTCCTACAGTGTACACACCTTCCCTAATGTTTTGGCCCGGCAGGTCTGCGTTACCCCCGAGTGAGACTGATAAGGCAGGCTGGACCAATCTTAAACAAACAAGAATAGTACAAGTTCAAACGGTAAATGCATTTTAGTTTCAAATATTTTAAAGTATAACACTGTGTATAGTTTCGTGTACTGTGTATGTGACTTACTGTTGGGAAGTTCCATGAAGAAGTGGATGTATAAATTATCATACTCAAAGCCTTTGGCTGAGACTGGGGAAAGAAAAGGAGAAAGAGCTTTTAAATGCCAAAGACAGACAGGAAATATATACAGTAGTGATGAGCAGTGTTTTCCTACTCACCTATCTCTCCATTCATCATGTAGCGCAGAATACCTAAAGGAGGCTAGGGGACAGAAATAGAGTTAGTGCCAAACATTTTTGTCGGTTTTTATGTTACTAGTGTTTTGTATTGTTTGTACGTCATGTAGGAGAGTTTCTCAGTCTGTGGCTTCTGATCTGGTTTCATTGTCTCGTGTTTTACACTTGTTTCATGTCCTGTCTGTTTTTTATGTATTTATGCTATGTGTTTATACAGTTGTTGATGTACAGCACTTTGTTCAACTCTGTTGTTTTTAAATGTGCTATAGAAATAAAGTGGATTGGATTTTGTTTTAGGTCCAATGTTAATATTTGATCAATCAACCCAATCAAAGGTCCCAAACATGCTATTTCCAGCTTCTGAAATGTGATGATTTGTTGCTTTATTTTTTATTCATGACTGTGAGCTGAATATTTTTGGGTGTTAGACTGTTGATCAGAAAGAAAAACAATTTGAATATGTAACCTGGATTTCTGCTAAGCTAAAATGGGCGTTAAATCCAATTTTCTGATCAAATTCATCTCTAATAGTTATTTTCAAAAGGACTTACCATTTCAAAGTCCTGTCCAACCAGGCTATTGAGGTATTCCTTATGCCGTACGTACAGCTAGAACCAAAGGAAAAGGGATGTTTCCAAATCATAAAACTGGTTCAGTTCAATCCTTAATCAGTAAATGTAACATGAACATTAAAAGCTGTATTCTGTATCCTGGAGGGAAACATGAAGGAGATGAACTCACGTCTTTGTACATGTTCTGCTCCCTCTCCTTCTCCTCCGGTTGCATCGCTGTGCACACATTCTCCACATTAAGACGCCAAACTTCTCTCTTCTGCCCTACTGTTACAATCCTGCACACACACACACACACACACACACACACACACACACACACACGACACGTTTTGGTTCAACTTGTCACAAAATCACACTTCTCTTTACACTTAAAATCCACATACTTTTTCTATTACAATCCAGCCAATATCTGTCAAGAATTGGGCCCGAGTAGCAGACTTTTAAAGAAGATTAGAGTACATAGTGCAGCTTCTACTGACAATTCTAAACATTTTGATATGATATCCGTCAATACTGGAGACACAAACACTCTGCTCTCATGCTGTGAACTTGCCTGTAAGGCTCTTTGCCTTTGTTGAAGTCAGGTTTTACAATGACGGTTCCACTGCCGTCTGTTTTTATGGTTAACAGCAGATATTCATTCTCTTTCTGGCCCAGCCTGAGGAAGCAAATACATCCAGAGAGAGAAACAACTGAGACAGGTAGAAATCAATCGATGCTTTCTAACCTGTACGGTCAGAATCAGAATACTTTATTTATTCCAGGGGGATCTTTTTTCCACAACAATTTTAGAATGAATTAAATCAATTACAAATATGTATATAAACATGAGAATTAAAAATCAAAAGGTTAAATTAAACAATTAAATTAACACAATTAACTTAAATGAAGATATTTAAACAAATAGTCCAAAAGATAAAATAAAATAGAATAAAAACATTTCCATAAAAAATCTAAAATCTAAATGTGCACATTGTACTACAAGATATAACGTGTATATTACAATAATAATAGATTTATTTTGTAAGCGCTTTTACAGGTGCTCAAAGTGGCTTTACAGAGATAGTGAAAAGAAAAGAGCAACAAATAAATATAGTTGAAGACAAATTAAAATCAAGCAATACAACAACAATCACACATTAAAAGCCAGATTGAAGAGATTGATACATATAGATATTAATAAGATTTGATTCAGGTTAATACTGATCTAGAGTCTGTTTTGATGTGTCTGTTACGACCGTGCTTTAAGTCAACATCTCCACATGGAACAATAAGGACTGAACAGAGATGGGGTCTCACCTTCCAGGGGGGGCCAGGTCTGCCATGATGTGCATGGTCTGCATGGCATTATTCACCACATGACTATTCTTTACAAACTCCTCTGTGGGCTCCCAGATGACGATCTTTGACTTAGGGATACTAGAATCTCTGCAAAATGAGCCAGACATGACAGTTTAAAACATGAAACATCACAAATTCTGTCTTTTTAATGCACTTCCTGTGAGGGGGTTTACAAACTAGTTACAAGAGGAGACGCTAATGACAAGCATTTTTGATATTTCAAAAAGAATACAGACTTCCCAATGGAAGGTAGTCCAGGTTATCAATGAATTTAAATAAATTAAGTGATGCTTCACTTACAAGGTTCGTCTTTCTTGCCGCCTGTTTCTCACGCTGGCCATCCTCTCAGCCAGGAATGTGGGGCCAGATTTGGTTGTTGTCAATAAGTCAGTCGGGTACTGCTTTCAGGATTAAAAACAACCAGCTACTTATTACAAACAGTTTTACAGATGAACACAAAAAGAATCTTCTGGTTCTGGTGAATCTGGTTTATGTTTAATCACCAAGTACCACAACAACTTAACACACAAGGCAGTGCCATTGACAGAAAGAGCATTCTAAAGTGTGAACATGGCACTAAGCATGTCTGCTGTCAAGAAAGGGGGACATACACCTACGTGTTTTCAATCTTAATCTAGTGTTACTGTGCATTATCATACATTTTATAACAATACATTAATTTGAAGGTAAGATAGCACCAAAGATTCTGCTCCATTCTTATCTTATGCGTAAATGAAAATATAACACTGTAAGGTGCATTATTGGACAATGGCATAGACACTGTAGAATGCACGGTTCTTACTAGTTGTTGGATAGGAAGACAGCTGGTGAAGCGATCATGATCAGTGTATGTGAAAATCCTGTGATTGCGCCGGCCCTTGGCCTTGTTCAGGGCCCGGATCTCTGTGAGGTACTGGCGGTCCAGAGGGGTCTGACACGCCGACTCGTTCTGAAACAGCTCCATCTCATACTGGGACCACAGATAGAGAGGCATGGGTAGGAGAACAACAAAACATTTACCATAAACACTTGATATTTAAGTTGTGTTATTTTGTAATCACTCATTATAATTTGCTGCGGATACTTAAAGTGCTACCTGACTGAAGAGTTTCTCCTGCCAGCCCACCACCAGCTCCTCGTCATTATCACCTAGTGACAGAGTGGAAGAAATCCAAGTTATTAAAATAAACTTTGATGTAAAACAATGAAATAAATATACACACGTGAAAATAAAAGTTATACACTACGTCTGTTACATTTATGTATGCTTTTTAATGTATGATGGTATATACTTTACTTATTGTGCACTGTAACTAACCCTAACCCAACAAACAAACAACATAACACTTAATGTCCAACAGCAGTCCAAATAAGAATGTGCCGATCCAAGTTTTTAGTCCTAATATTTATAGATTACAGATCCTATACTGGTGTTTGATTAATAAACGGTATGCCTGATTGTGGAGGTAACTGGGATTATTCTTTTAAGTGTAAGACAACTTCATGAATTGTCACAAAATGTCACAAATAAACACACAGATACTGTCCATCCTGAACCTCGATTTCACCACCAATCAGTCTTTTGCCCAGAATGAGACGAGTATACCTTTCTGGCCTTGTGGTGTGAGGGTTTCCAGCTCTATGGCTCCTCCATCTTGCTGGGACAGCACATGCTGCTGGAGGTGCTGAGAGAGGGCTGCTGTGGAGGTCACCCTCTCTATACGCACCCTAAAGAGGACAAATAAATGAATAATGTCCAGTTAAAATGCGTACTTAAGCTGAACCACTCACCTCAGGCAGAGATCAACAGCTCAGATATCCAGGGCCTCCTTTCATCTCTGTTTTGGATCACACTTTATCATTAACCTGTTTTTCTATGACCCTCACAGGTTTGTATTTTTGAAATTAACCTTCCTGCTTACCAGTTATATATCTAACACTTACATTACCTGTTTTTAACATGTTTACAACCTTTTAAAATTTCAGGCACTCTGCATTTTGTTTGAGTACCTTTATTTCAATGTATTTTCTTGATATTTTGTTTTATTCGCACTACTTATGCACAATGAGATGTCTTTGGAGAGTTTGTAAAATATCGACTCCCGCAGCTAGAAACATTTTAGTTGCACTACACCACCTATGGTTGGGCTCCAAAGTAAAATTCATGGCATCATAATAAGAAAAATAAAGTCGTTGTTTACTTCTGCTCTTAAATGTGCAGAAATTTGTGGTGTAGATTATCATCGCAACAGAACATGTCTAAATGTCCTTTTGATCATACATATAACATGTAATAAGGAAGGAGACCAGCGTTAAAGGAACCACACGATAATATAAATACATAATACGCTCGACAAGAGTGTGAGCAGTCTGAGAGGTTTTCCATTGCTTGAACAAAATGTTGTAGCTTGGCTAATGTTAACGTTATCAGGAGCTACTCACCTTATTTTCAAGTTTTTAACAGCATCCCGGGACCTATACACAGCTTCTCCTGTATCTGTGTTCCAACTATCTGCCATCAAGATAGTATTCAATATCGCTAGTAAACATTCGGAAAACGCTTTTTCGTGTTAGCTAAGCTAGCACTTGGCGTTAGCTACAGTTAGCCAACAGGTACTTTTTTCGTGTTTGTAATAACTTGCCATATATACAGTAACTGTGTACAGCATTTGAAACTAAAAGCGACAGAAAAGGCAGATAAATAAGGGTTGATTTGTAAGTAACAGCTACTACGAAGAAGCTAACAAGCTAAAAGGCAACCACACACTACTGCTAATGGATTGTAATCGTTGCCATAGATACAGGTAGTTCTTCTTCTTGTTTAGATGTTTTGGCAGTTTACACACGTTACCATTACCGCCGACTACCGAGCTGGAGTATAAATCAGTACATTGACAGAAAAGAGAAAATCACTCAAGTAAAAGCAACACAATAACCTAGAAAATAAATACTACAAGTTTAACTGTGGGGCTGACATATAAACATAAATAAAATGCTAAATTAACTACGGATGTAATATATTTTTTGCCAAAAGCGTGCGCTGTGGAGACCCCGTTTCCAGGGACAACAGAGACGGAGGAGCAGCACGAACAACAGCAAAAAGAGATTACATTAACGACAAAATTCGAGTAATATCCATAGCAGCGCCTATAGATAGAATATATATATTATATGGCTCTGATCCATAGACAATATCACGCAACCTACGTCTAACATCCCGTCAAATGTATCAAACGTAAGTGGGGCTTATTTTTTCTATGACTAACTCATTAGTACACTTTTTTGTTGTTTTTGTTAGTAGTTTTGACGTCTTACACTCTGTATTGTTAGCTAAGGTAATGTAACTTACTGTTAGGTAACGTCTTTACAACATAAATGTCAGCTTTAACAGCAGCTAATGTATTACTTTTTACTTACGTCAGAGTTGTCAATTGTGTTTTAAAATGTATCTTGTCAATACTGATCCAAAATCCAAAAATGTGTACGCTTAAAAATCACATTTTAACTACTGTTTAGTTCATACATACGGAGCCCCCCTGGTGACATTGGTGAGAAAAATATTAATACGTGGCCACGTATTAATAATGCGTTGCCACGAATTAGTTATTATGTTCCCACGAATTAGTTATTATGTTCCCACGAATTAGTAATGCGTTGCCATACAAGAATTATTGAGCTCTGTAATGAGGAAACTAGATCTGCCTGACGAGGCTCTACATTTTCATCGTCATTTTTTTGCAGCAGTACAATTTACTACTGTGCATTTTAAATGGGTAAATACAACAGTATTCAGTCTCTTTTCAAATAAACTCCTGGTACAAAACTAATAGAGAATTATTATTGTTATATCTGTCCATCCATTTGAGCTATTTTCTTTTATGCATTTGTGATTATTTTATGGGTAAATATGTTATCCATCTGCTATATAGTGCTTAAAAACAGCTGCAAGGCCCCAGTGAGCACATCTTACGCTGGAAAACATTCAATGTCAAGGCAAGACGTGTTTTTTTCCATTTATTTTTTCGTATTCCAATAATCCAACATATAAAGAACATTGGTTTCACCTGTGGCATTTCATTCTGGTGCAGCAATCACACCACCACCTGGTTCAGCTGGTGCCCAAAACCACCTTTAAAATTGCTTTGCTTAACTTAAATAATTACACCAAAAGTAATTACAATACACCAATTATTAATTCCACATTAACACAAACAGCTAGAAAATAAATGTTGAATTACTAAATTACACAAGGCAAGGCACGTTTATTTATATAGCACCTTTCAACACAAGGCAATTCAAAGTGCTTTACAAAAATGAAAGACATTAAGAAAATGGCATTTAAAAACAGTCATTAAAAAGCAAAGATAATAAAATAAAAGTTAAGAAAAAAATACATGGATAAAAGTTACAGTGCAGTGTAAGATATGAATAGTTCAATTAAAAGCAGCGGCAAAAAGTAAAGTCTTCAGCCTGGATTTAAAAGTAGTCAGAGTTGCAGCAGACCGGCAGATTTCTGGGAGTTTGTTCCAGATGTTTGGAGCATAATAACTGAACGCTGCTTCTCCATGTTTAGTTCTGACTCTGGGGACAGCAAGTTGACCAAATGACATCCAACAGTAGTCTATGTGCTTTGTGACTGAAAGGATTTACTATTGTTGTAATCAACCACATTTACAGGGCAATGAAGTAATTAGGGATGCTCCGATCGATCGGACGCAGATCGATATCGGCCGATCGATCGGTGCTCTCTAAAAATGCCGACCGCGAGAGCCGATCATATGACGCGGCAAAACAAGCTCGCCAAAATGGCTTCACCAGACTGGCTGTATTTTAAGGTGTCCGTGTACCTACCTACACTACCTCACTGTTAAAAACAGGCGTGCACATAATATATGTAATATCATCATGTTGAAATATTGTTTATTAACAACAATCATTAAGCAAGTGTATGCAAAATGTAAAAGTTATTGAAAAGCATAAAAGAACAAGAGGTAGGAATATAAGATAATCAGTTATTTGTCCCACAAAAGTTAAATTAGCTGTGAAGTGAAATGACTAAAAGAGCTAATTGATTTGCAACACACTGGCATAAAAAAAATATAATTAACATATATTTCTTTTTTAGACTTGACAGGGATAGCACCGCTGCCTCAGTCCTCCTCTCCTTGAGCCACCCGCACTGGACCAATTAAAACTGGTGGCCTCATTCAGGTCTTGGACCATGGTCGGTGGACAGAACCCATGAAAGCTGCCATCGACGAGCTTCTGGTAAACCACCGTGGTGCCAAAGATGTCCTGAAGCGGGTGGATGCGGACTACGCTGCCATGGTCCAGAGGGGATGCACAGACCGGAACAGCCTCCTTCACCCGACCACAGTCCAAAATATCTCACGATATGTTAAACATCTGGCAAAATTAAAAAACACCAGCTCTTCCCTCAACACATCCCCAGAAAAGGTTTTAGAGACACAGCAGCTGTGGCATAGTTTGACCTCAGGTAGCCAAACTATCAGTGTGCCTGTCATAACTCTGCCACCTGCCGTATTCAACCCTCCAGCTGTGGCTCCCAAACAGGAGGACTCACTGAGCAGGGCTTCAGTGGAGAAGATTGTGTCAGACGCCCTGGCAAAGCAACAGCAGCCGCCGCAGCAGCATCAGCAGCAGCAACAACAGCCTCAGAAAAAGGCGCTGATGAGACTGTTTAGCCTGCGGTCAGCCGAAATCCCGATATCTTGGGGATGGCTCTTCAGTTCATTTTTTTACCAGTCAAAAACGGTCAAATACTTTTACTGCTCCACCAAGGT
>NW_011365311.1:0-5074 GCF_000735185.1 Notothenia coriiceps | reverse complement strand
GAGCTACATGGGGAGATCTATAGATACATCTCTCAACACCCAGATGAAACAGAACTGGAAACAGATTCACTTTTTCTTTATGGATATTTTACAAATCACTCCCCTTATAAACTTTATTCTTGTTTTACTGTCATATAGTATTCAAACCTGTTTTTCATTTATTACTCGTATATTCAGGGACGCGGGAAGGGGGAGCTCCCCCCTGGCTGGAGCCGCATATTTGTGTCAGATTAGAAATGTTGAGTTTCTGTAAATAAATAAGAGTCATTGTTCATTACATTTTCTGAATGTTTGTTTTATATTTGTGAATATTTCTGGGTGTTGCCATCTGTACGTGGCGGCGCTGCATTCTTTATGCTACTATGGTTACGGCGGCGATACCGGCTCGGTATTTGAAATGTTCATATTGATATTTTTGAACTCTGGCTTTGTAATAAAAAATATGGCGAAACTAAAACAACCAAGCCTCGCAGCTTCTGGATTCACAAGCAAAGAAGCAAAGGGGTCTAAAAATGACAACGTGAACGGAACTACTTTTAGTTGGCCGGCTGTGAGCGGCGTTAGGGTTCGCGTTTGATAGCTCCACACCGAGGGAGAGGCCTGCCGCCGATGCCCATGACCTGCCTTTTAACCGGACACAAAAAAGATGGAGGGAGTGGAATGAAAGCTACCCATGGCTTTTCATAACAAATAAAAAATGGATGTGAGATTTGCAAAGAGGCAAAAAGTATATTGATCTCCCTGGAGCTCGCAGGTCACCCGGAGTGCACCTTTCACAGGAATGGGTTCAGGGGACAGTCAGCAGTCATCAACAGAATAACCTGCGCGAAAAGATATAAGCACCATGAGAGCCAGGCACACAAAAAGAGGTCGAGATTTCGGAGATGAGAAAAAAAGATGTCTATTAGCAATCAATATAGATCTAATGCAGGAAACATATACATCTCTCAGGTCTGCCTATATAATGGCCAACAAATAAATAAATTATAAGGCTCCCCCGAAAGCAAATGGGTGATTCGAACACTGCTCTTGTATGTGCTCGACTCTCTGTCCCTCACCATGAACGCAGGAGGCTGGCTGTATATCTGAACTCAGACCCTCATCATCCTCTTCATCATCTTGCACTTGTTCTAAGCTGCTGATGATAGCAGCGCTGCTGCCAAAAAGTTCTGTCAAGTTGTGAAATGTATGCTTCACCTGCGAGTGACTTCCCCTTTTCTGTCGCCATCTGTCGGCCGTCAGCGCAACTTAAAAGATGACGTTAAAAAAAATGTAAAGGGGCGAACGGCTCAACGGCCCTTGACGACCGGCCGTTCTATGGTTCTCCAGATCCTACAGATGGCTGTATATATATACATGCCAGGGAGGGCCAGGCCCTCCCATTTTACATTGCTGCCCTCCCCAATAAACACGTTTTTTATTATTTATAAAAATTAAAAAATATAAATATATATATTTTTTTTAATTATAAATAAACTGTGAACTTTTATGCTACGATTTATGTGATGTCAGATAGTAGCTAAAAAAAAAATCGCAGGCTACGTCAAATAAACGCATGTGTCTGTTGTGATTTGTGATTCGTCCACATTTAGACCAATCACAGCGTCACACTCTGCCGCCTATTCTGGATTTGTTTATTGTTTATTGTGCATTCATATATATATATAATATATATATTGCACATATTTGGTATTTAACAACAAGGGGTGTTATAGGATGATGGGGGAGGGGATGATGATGATGATGGTGGTGGTGATGATGGTGGTGAGGATGGTGATGAGGATGGGGACGGTGATGATGATGATGTTGGTGGTGATGATGGTGATGTAGATCTGATCAACGATGCGTGGACACGGAGATGAACGGGTTTCTGCTGTTTACCTGCGAGATCTCCGTGGAGGGCAGACTGATGAACATCCTGTTTATTTTGTATTTCTGAATTCATCTTATAAAGATATTAAAACTACGAACATGTGTAACATCTGTGTGTTTCACCGAGAGGAAGCAGGGGAACTGTTAGCTTAGCCTACACTAGCCTATGATGGATTGAAAATGTTATTAACAGATTGCAGAATGGGTACAATACAGTACAGCTCAATACACACAATTGTTAAGGGGATGCAGACCAGAGAAAGACTTTCGTCTTGTTTACATCAGGGTCCCCCATTTTAATTCATCATAACATATATGACATACATGACATACAGATAGATTACATTTTCATTTTAGATTCATTTTACAAAAAATTCATTAAAGAGGAACAAACATACGTAAGTAATGTTCACCTAAATGTTCCCTTTATCTCAGGCTTGTGACTGAAAACAAGTCGTTTAGTCTCAATGTGTGAGAACTGGTTATTGATCTGATTTGTGTTCTTATTATATCAAATATTGACTCTAATCAATATTTGTTTAACTCCACATCTTGTTTGGGAACATCTCACCATGTGGACATGAAGTACAAATGTTGTTATAAAAACATATGAAACCCACTTAACTAAATATAATTATATTAATGTTCACACAGACGAGACAGGTGGTGTGTGTGGCCCTTTCTCACTTCTCTTATTTTTCATTTCCTCACTCCTCGATCTCGGTCTCACCGGAAGTTGATTTGTCTGCGCCATCTGGAGTAGCGTCCCAATGGCCTTATTTTGGCTGGAGGAGCGAGGAGCGATAATGGAGGAGCTATAATCGAGGAACCACCAGATCATCCTCCGACGAAATCCTCAGACACTCGCCCCGCCCCCTTACTGTGTATCGCTCACTGATTGGACGATGCATGCACTGATGTGATGCTTCTTGACATGAGAGCCGTTTCCCAGCGGAGTGAAGAAAATACATGAACATCACGAGTCCCTCCTCAGTTTATACCGTGTTTTGTTTCAATTAATGAATCATTTAGTTATATATGTGATATATCTGAACAACAAAGTGGTCAAAAATCATTTTATTCATTTTTTGGAAACATTTTCATGATCGCTTTTTTCGTTTTACATTTTCATTTATTGTCATTTCCATTCAGTCAGTCATTAAGTGCTATTAAAATGTTAATGTGCTACATATCCATCCAAACAAACAAAGTGTGCAATCCAATGAATGTTAATCTAACTGGGTTTTGATAGATAATATATCTCTTTTTCTTCTCTCAATCTTTTTATATTGTGCACTCTAATCAATATTAATCAAACTATTGTTCGTTTATACATTTTAAGAATGGCGTTTATCTTTTTTGAGAATGAGTTTTTATTTGATTTATTGGAGTCTACAACAGATGACACAAATGTTTGTGTCGGTAAATGTGTGGCGGGGGTGTTTGTGAAAATAACGGGGCAGAGCTGCTGTCAGACGAACAGCTGTGCGGCGTCATCACAAACGGACGTCGCTTCACGTGACGCTCCGGAGGAAAGGACGTCCCATTGCTCTTAAAACTCATTTCCCTGCTTCTCGTTTCCTTGCGTCTCTCCATGCTTCCTTGGTGGGAGGGACTAGACGCAGGGAAACGACGCAAGTGATGGACGCAAGGATTCCATTTAATCGACCTGAGATGCAGCCTCTGACATGTGGACAGACGCCTCTCGCTACTTGGTCCTTAGACAGATCTGTTAACTGTGGTCAAACTCGTGTGCCCATCTCCGTGTGATATTGTGTATTAGTAGTGTCTATAGTAGCTTAGTTAGAGTGTAGAGTAGCTTAGTTAGTGTTTAGAGGATTTTGTGACTGTTGCCTTTAGTTTAGCTGTGTTTTTGTACAGAATCCTTTTGTTAGTTGTACACTTTTAAAGTGAAGTTTTGTTTCATTCCTTATTTAGTGTATTAGTATTTACTTTCCCTGTATGCAATTAGACTCCTTTTTTTTTTTTTAAGAGTCCTCCTTTTGTTTGGTTATTTATCAACCTATGCCCTTTTGGCCTTTTTGTTTGTTCCAGGCTGCATGCCTGCCACTGCTATTTCAAATAAACCCTTTGTAATTATACCAATTCCAACTGGTGTGTGTTGTTGTCCTCTACCCCTAGAGGGGGACGTAACAGCATTGATGCTCAACATAAGATGTGTTTGTTTATATCCAAAAATATGCACTTTTCCCCTTCTTCTTTAGTAAATACCACATTTTCTTAAGTGAAACTTATGCTCGTCACCCTCTCCCTCCGGTCCACATTAATACAAATGATCCCAATACGTATGATTTTATGAAAAGATCTTAAAATCCATACAAATGTATTTATTATAAACGTTAGTCCTTAACATCTATCACTGTGTATATCACCATTCAAACATCTTTTAAAAGTTGAACAACCCCCACACAGCTCAGTAAAGACTGTGAAATGTTGACTTTATTTGATCATTTCAGTAAAAACTAACGTTTATATTTCTCTTTTTGATTATAACACTGATGAACGTTCAAAACAAAGCACTTTGGCAAGTTACCACATACGTTTTTAAAATGCTTCATAAGCACCGTAACTTCCATGATATAATTTCTTCGTCATAATCGGTTGTTTCCGTGAACGACCAACTGTTGTGTGACGGCAAATGCTGCGGCCGCAAGGCATTGTGGGGCAGCATTTTCTCCTCTCCTTTCGGTGAGGGAGGTCCAGTGGTTCCTAAGCTAAAGGAGGTTATAAAGGAAGTTTGAAACCTCCTTTCCTATATTCTAGAGAATTCGAACGGCACTTATCATGGCTGCCACTGAGGTACTTCCGGGTCATTTCACTCCGTTAGGAAGGTTCCTAAGCTAAATGGACTATTCGACGCAACCCTGGTGCTCTCCGTCAGAACGTCAGAACCATAGATATAAATAAACACTAGATGGCTCATGGGAGATTTTCCAGCGTAGCTGACCGGCCGCCATCTTGCCACAGTCAACAGTTACTCTGATTCGCGTTATGGTAGCTGTTGTAAGGTGAGTGATCTGTACAAAAATACTCTTAACTCGCTGAAATCTTGACTGATCTACAAACGGTTTGGTTTATTATAAACATTATTAGCATGGCTACTGTATGATACAGGATGCGTGGACATGTTGAAATTGCAGCTTTTCTTATGTGGTTGTATTTATAGAGAGGCGAAGTCCCG
>NW_011365310.1:1885-5136 GCF_000735185.1 Notothenia coriiceps | reverse complement strand
ACATGTAAGAAGTAGAAAGTACAGGTATTTGGGTTCAAAGTGTACGAAGTAGTATCAAGTAAAGTAAGAGTAATAGTAAAGCTGTTTTAAAGAGTACCTGACCTCCCTTTATATTAATAGAACAATAACGTCATTGTTAGCTAATGAATGTTTCCATGCTGAACAACGGCAACATGACAACGTTTTCATTGGTCCCTCTTCTTTAGAGACCAGGAAATGATGGATACACGGATCGTGTTCAAATCAATAGGCACGCAATGACTCTAAATAATAATGATCATGCCACCAAACACACATTCAAACTAAAGGAACCAGCCTGTTTGGAAAATGTGAGAAGTAGAAAGTACAGGTATTTGGGTTCAACATGTGAGAAGTAGAAAGTACAAGTGTTTGGTTCAAATGAGAGTAAAACAAGATTTGAGTCTGTAAGAGTAGAAAGTACAGGTATTTGTGTTCAACATGTAAGAAGTAGAAAGTACAGGTATTTGTGTTCAACATGTAAGAAGTAGAAAGTACAGGTATTTGTGTTCAACATGTAAGAAGTAGAAAGTACAGGTATTTGAGTTCAACATGTGAGAAGTAGAAAGTACAGGTATTTGTGTTCAACATGTAAGAAGTAGAAAGTACAGGTATTTGAGTTCAACATGTAAGAAGTAGAAAGTACAGGTATTTGTGTTCAACATGTAAGAAGTAGAAAGTACAGGTATTTGTGTTCAACATGTAAGAAGTAAAGTAAAAAGTCGTCAGAAAAATAAGTAGTGGAGTAAAGTACTGATACCAGAAATATGTACTTAAGTACAGTAACAAAGTATTTGTACTCCACTACTTCCCACCTCTGCATTTAACTCGATAATGTTCGTACGGGAGCTGCTGTTCCAGAACCAGCGAGAATCCCCCCTCTCTTCTTCTCTGAGCAACAACCCAGTAACATCCCGGCTGATGAAATCGCTAACTGTTCTCTTTGCGTTAGGAACAAGTTGTTTCTGTATTTATAGTGTCATCACTAAAGACAGTTTTGATTTTCTCTCTGTCAGTGGTTCAGTCTGAGCCTTTTCTTGTTTGGCCTTGGTTTAAATTTGATACACTTAACAATTCTTTCACCTCCTTTAATGAATTCTTCAGTGGCTGTCTGAACTCACTGGACCCGAGGCGCACACATAAATACTTTATGGGTTTGTCTTTTGAAGGCTGGCTGTCAGATTGTCCTCTGGTCTAAAGGAACAGAGTTTAGAGGAATGAGACTTGGCGGCGAGATTTTGACTCTTTCTCTGTTTTTACTGACACTCTGAAGGCACAGTATTGCGTGTGCTAATCAATACAGGCGGAGAGGTTTGTTTGCAGCCTCACAGGAGAGTGATAGTGTCTTCATTACCTCTTCTTGCTACCGGCGGTGCTTTTTATTGCTTGAAATATCCTGTCGGCTCTCGCTGCACAATGAAACCTGTGAAAACGTATAATGAGCTGTATTACTCAAAATAAAAACATCTTGCTCCTGTGCATCAGATCTGGAAACACTCAGCATAACGCCAGGTGACGGGGAGTCTCGCGCCCTCTTCTTAATTAAAGTATCTTCGGTGCAGCACGGATGCCCGCGGGTCGTGTTTCGTTACGTGGACTCTCGGCGCGGTTGTTATCCCGTCACCTCGAGGCAGAAGGGGTTGTTTAAAAATATAAATCTTTCCTCAGGGGGGGGGGCACGCAGCGTGATGCAGGGCAGGAGGCTAAGGCGCCCCCTGCTGGGGAAGTGGCACTTATGCAGGGTAGTTGTGTCAGTGATGGGCCTCTCCGCGCTCTCAGCTGACAGCAGTCCGAGGGAGGCCCCCCCGCCTGCCAGCTCCACTCAATCAGAAACCTCTGCAGCTCTAAAGCTCTCTGTTACTGAGGAGCATCCTGCTGGAGCTACACTGTGACCTCTCCTGCCTCCGTGTTGTTCCTGCAAAACGATTCCATTTCAACATTCAAAAGTTTTATTGTATGCACAAAGCTACAGTGTAGAAATGGCAATGAAATGATTCTGACCTGAGCGCCTCCAACAATGCAACATAAAATACAAAAATACAAAATAAAAAGTAGTGCAAAAAGTCTATACATGTATCCGGTCAGCAGAAAGAGATACATCTTCCATCGCAGACCGAAAACACACCTTTTTCGACTGCACCTCGGCCAATGAGATCTCTATACATATTGTAATAATGTACTAGCACTTAAAACGGATTGGCTTAGTTGAAGCTAATGTAGTAGCACTTCGAATGATTTGGCATAGTTCAAACTAATGTACCTACATGCTTCTTGTTACTCTGTACCCTCCTGGTTGAATGCACTCGCTTTGAATAAAAGTGTCTGTCCAATGAAATGTAATGTATAGTAGAGTTTGTGTGGTCGGCTCGCATGTTGCGGACAAAGTTAGAAGCACACAACGAAAAGTAAACAAACGCTGAGTTGGAGAAGAGCCAAAGACACGGCAGCCATCATCACCGGCGCCATCTTAGCTCGTGGGTTCCTACATGTGTGTTTTATTATGTACCATGACCCAAGGCATTCATTGCTTTACCCATTGGATGTAGCTTCCTTTTGAAGGCGATATCTCAGGAACGATTGGAGGTGATTTCTTTAAATTTGGCACAGAAGTCCGATTAGATTCAAAGATGAACTGATTAGATTTTGGTTGGGAAAGGTAATTGTGACCTCACGTGCGTCCCATTCTCGGTACAACGATATCTCAGGCACGAATTTGGCGATTTTCTTTAAATTTGGCATTAACGTCCTTTTCCCCCGGATAAACTGATTAGACTATGGTGCTCAAAGGTCGTTTTGACCTCATGTCCACCATATATATACTGTATGTGATATCCTTTAAAGTACATTTTCCAAATTTGGCTCAAACGTCCACTTGGACTCCATGATGAACTTTGATTGGATTTTAATAACCAAGTCCATTGTGACCACACACAAACATCCCATTCCCGTGAACATGATATCTGAAGTCGACGCTGAATTTCTTAAAAGTTGACATTTTTATAAATATTTCGAACAAATGATTAATTGATAACCATTTGGAGAAACGTTGAGTAGTTGTTGGACACATACAACTGCATAGTGGTGATTGTAGTAAATCTTTTAAATCAATTGAAGCGTCCTGATTCCCCATATTTCTATCATATCTCTCTTATTTATCCCCTCCAAACAAACACTTGTGCTGCCCTCCTCTCCCCAAATCTCCCTCCCCTCATATTTCTTCAGGCTGGTCCTTC
>NW_011365310.1:0-1852 GCF_000735185.1 Notothenia coriiceps | reverse complement strand
ACACACACTCTCTCTCTCACTCTATCTCTCTGTCTCACACACACACACACACACACACACACACACACACACACACACACACACACACACACACACACACACACACACACACACACACACACACACACACACACTCACACACACACAGATGACAGGGAACACACAGGTTCTCATATCTACTCAACATGTCTCAAATGATCAGATTCTATAGACATTAAGTTTAATTATTCAATATATCTTTATATCACAATTTAATGGCTGAAAATAATTGTATTTATTTAAAAAATATGTTTTTTTAATTTATTTGTATTCTTATTTTATGTATTTATTAAATATTTTTTCAATTGTATTTATATTGTTTTATTTATTTATTATATGTATTTATTATTATTGAGTTATTCTTGTTTTATTCCTTCCTTTGTTTATTGAATGTTTTAATTTATTACAAAGGAATATGTAACAGGTTGCATAGGAAAGGGGGTGTAGTATCGTGTATGAGAAGCGCTATATAAATAAAGTTTGATTTGAAAGATAACAGCATTGACACAAAACACATTGTGATTTGTTATGAGAGAAATAAATATGCAGTTTCTCTCAACCATACTTCCTTGAACCTAATTCCCTTTCAAAACAAAGGCAGAGTCTCATGCTGCGCTCGCATCATGTCAGTTTCACTGTGAAAGTAGCATGACCTGCTCCTGGGGAAACACACACACATATCAGCGTTATAAATGTAAGACATGAGATCCAGTCATAGAAATGAAGCAGTGTTTGAAGTGTCTCAGGACCTTGGGTTATTGTGTTTTTGTTTGGACCTGTTCTGGTTCACCAGCAGCTACTTTTCATAGCCTTGTTTCTATGGATACTTTCCAGTTTCTAGACTAAATAAATATTCCAGTTAGACCTCGATGCAGATTGTGTCTCTCTGTTGTGTTGAAAGTGATGAGCAGACAGCTCCTGCGTGAGAACATATCGTGTTATCTAACAGCCGCATGACAAGGAGAAGGAAAAGGGAAACATGAATACATGATCTATGTTTACATAACTCCTACTTGTTATATCAAAACATTGGATAGATCTCAAACATGGAGAGGGCCACACTCACACTGTGAGGCTGACTCTATACATGTCGGTGCTTTAAGCTAAATGCCTTGGTTGCTGATTGGCTAATGGTTACTCAAGACAAAACATCGTTATGACATCACAAAGTGGCCAAAATCTGATCAGCTCATTTTCAGACAGGTTTTTATAGAAATGGATCAGGACAAAAAGAGAGAGAATCTTTGTTCCTGAAACTTTCAGAGTCTCTTTCCACAGAGGGGACACATGTTGATGTAGAAGAGACATGAAGAAGAGGGGACACATGTTGATGTAGAAGAGACATGAAGAAGAGGGGGACACATGTTGATGTAGAAGAGACATGAAGAAGAGGGGACACATGTTGATGTAGAAGAGACATGAAGAAGAGGGGACACATGTTGATGTAGAAGAGACATGAAGAAGAGGGGACACATGTTGATGTAGAAGAGACAGGAAGAAGAGGGGACACATGTTGATGTAGAAGAGACATGGAGAAGAGGGGACACATGTTGATGTAGAAGAGACATGAAGAAGAGGGGACACATGTTGATGTAGAAGAGACATGAAGAAGAGGGGACACATGTTGATGTAGAAGAGACATGGAGAAGAGGGGACACATGTTGATGTAGAAGAGACATGAAGAAGAGGGGACACATGTTGATGTAGAAGAGACATGGAGAAGAGGGGACAATGTTGATGAAGAAGAGACATGGAGAAGAGGGGACAAATGTTGATGAAGAAGAGACATGAAGAAGAGGGGACACATGTTGAT
>NW_011365309.1:0-2306 GCF_000735185.1 Notothenia coriiceps | reverse complement strand
GCTGTTGTGAGATTTCAACGACATATTTGAAATAATAAATAATCTTTTACAACATTGTGAAAATATCATTTTGCAACCATTTGCCTCCTTGTCTACATTCACAAAGAATCTGCAGAGCTTTATAAATTATAAATTCAGTCTTCACCCTCAAAGACATCCTTTACATTTTTTTGGAGCAAACCCAATATGGTTAATAGCTACTGAATGAATGAAAGCAAAACAAATGTCAGGACTGGAATTTGCATTGAGGGTGTGTGTGTGTGTGTGTGTGTGTGTGTGTGTGTGTGTGTGTGTGTGTGTGTGTGTGTGTGTGTGTGTGTGTGTGTGTGTGTGTGTGTGTGTGTGTGTGTGTGTGTGTGTTAGTGTCTGTGCAGCATGTAACGCACTGCACATTAGTGAGTGGCTGTTTGTGTGCGTGTGTGCGTGCATGCGTGTGTGTGCGTGTGTCTGGGTGTATCTGGTATGTGCTACTGGCAAGGGTTTTGTTATTTATTTATTTATTTTTGGCGGACTGGCATAATCGTAAGAGAAAGGCAGAAGGCCGAGCAGAGGCAGGCAGCGTCTCTGTGTATACTCTGCGTGTGTGTGCATGTGTGTGTGGATGTAAGGAGGAGATGCAGAGTGAGGGTGGAGGCAGGCCAGCTGTGGTGCAGCGCTGCAGCCTGATGTAGTGTTCGGCTCCAGGCAGATACTGAGGGCATGGGGGCCGGCGTCAGCTCCAACAACAGCACGGCTGAAGTGGGTAGGTGGTGGGGACGGATGTGGTGTAGATTTAGTGAAGTGACTCAGATTATCCGGAGCTGTGTGTTGTTGTGATGCAGTTATCTGGCTGCACTTCCTGTGCAGGGCTCAGGGAGAACAACAGCTGGGTGCTGTGTTTATTCTGAAACCTGCTGCTTTGTATTTGCTGCAGCACTGAGATTTTCAGTTAGAAAGAACAACCTCATGCTAAAGGGAATGCCTATTTGCTGTCTCAACCAGTGCCAGATATTGTTTTATATCTGTGATACAGAGATGCAGTAGGTCCAGGACATGTTTATATAGCAAAGTAGCTATGTCCCTTTACAACAGTGGTTCTCAAAGTGGGGGGCGCAGAGGCATGCCAGGGGGGGCGCGAGAGACCAGGAGGAAAAAAAAGATTAAAAAAAAAAAAAAAGATTTAAAAAAAAAATAATCATAAATTGAAAAATTATTGATTCGAAAATAATATGATGCAGAACAGTACTATTACGTGTGGGTCTCTGTGCGAGAGAGAGAGAGAGAGAGAGAGAGAAAGAGAGAGAGAGAGAGAGAGACCGGGGGAGCTTGCCCCCGGACCCCCCTATCTGAGGTCCACACACCACCTATATAAATAGTACTTTACCTCTGCTTACACCTATATGCCGTAACTGTCACACTGTGTATTTGCGTGGGGATTGTTGCAGTAGAAAATTCCACTGTAGCGACCGGTACATTAATGGGAAACCCTAAATGTTTGAGCACCCTCTCTGAAACGTCAAGCTACCCCACAGCACCCCCAAAATAAATCTCTGGCTGAGCCTGACTATTTGTGTTGGGGGGGCCTGACTTTTTTTTTTTCTCCAAAGGGGGGGCCTGACAGAAAAAGTTTGAGATACAACTGCTTTACAATATATGCACATTTTTTATTTACATTTTTGGGAAGACTTAATTGCGGAAGGTTTCCAGTGTGAACATCTGAACAGTTAAAAATGCAATGTGCATTTGCTGAGAGGGGCTGAGGGAACATGGGGATTGCATTTTTAACTGTTTCCTCTCTTGGCCCATGTTAAGATCTGTCTATAACTCTTTTGGGATATCAAAGGACTCATGGTTGTTCTCAAACAAGGCCCTCTTTTCCAGTTATATCTTCAGATTTAGGACACAAAACTCCTTGACTTACAACAGTCTTTACCTTGTGAACATTATCCAAGTTTTAATGGCCATCATTCTGTCAGTATTTTACCATGAATATACTGTAGCTGGCTGGCTATGTAGGAAAACAAATCATTTCATCCTGGCTACAAGGCTCTGATTGGTCCATTGTTTCTCAAACTGAAAGAAAGAGTCATCAGTAAGAACCAGTCCTATTTATATCACAGAACGAAGCATGGAATCAGGCTGTTCAGATGTTCACAGTGCAAACCTGACGCAATTAAGTCTTCCCAAAAATGTCAATTAAAAATGTGCATATATTCAGGTCTGCACATAACTGGTGCGCAGGTGCACATGCGCATCCCCCGCCAAAAAAGAGCACCGGATCATTTGAAAAAAGGCGCATTTGCGCACCAACATTGAGAGAGAGAGAG
>NW_011365308.1:0-2489 GCF_000735185.1 Notothenia coriiceps | reverse complement strand
TTTTTTGCGTCCTTTATCCCCACAAATTCAAAATAGTGGTTATATTTCCAAGTTGCAAATGCGCTGCTGCTCTCGCTGATACTTGCATCTGCCATTGTGTGTGTGTGTGCTGGTGGTGAAATGTTACCCCGCGTTAACCAATCATCACTCCTCTCTAGTTACTTTCACTTTTCCATGGTGCTGTGAGAGGACATCGCTGTATTCGCCTGTAAGTTACATCCGCAGGGAGATTCGGTTCAGTTCCATCACATAATGTAACCCATTTAAATCACAGTAACTATAACGGCGTTACTTAATGGGAATAGGTAACTAGTAACGCTAGTAGTTACCGCAAAAAGTAGTTGCGTTACAGTATATATACAATCCGACTTCTTAATGGGAAAGAGTGGAGTTGCCCCCTGCTGGATGGTAGAGAGAATGCAGGTTAAGGGCTTTTATTTTCCGACGTGGAGGTAGCCTCTTTGTTAGCACGCTAACTTGAACAATGTGGGTACATACTTTGAGTGCCTTTCTTGCGTTTGTTCTGCTCTACCTTCCCAACTTCTTTCTCTTTTTTGTGTTTGTTTCTTTTCTTTGTCAGCCAGAGGAACTCACCAATGTTCTGGAAATCTGCAACATCGTGTTCACCAGCATGTTCTCCCTGGAGATGTTACTCAAACTCACTGCATTTGGCTCCTTCAACTACCTGAGAAACCCCTACAATGTCTTTGATGGAATCATCGTCATCATAAGGTAACATACATGTCCTAAACGTGCAGTATTTTACCAGAAGGAAGGTCAAAGATATTGTTGTACTGCCTGACAAATCCTCTCCGTTTACCCTCTTACTTCTCATTTTTATTTTCCTGACTTGCTTTCATTCCTGTCAACTTTCTACCTTCACTTTAGTTCTTATGGTTCCTCTTTAGCTTCCTACAGTCTAGCTTATTCAGCACCACCAATATGTCAAACTCCACATTCAGCGCTTTACTTTTGTGTCATTTTGCATCATATACTGAGACCTGTCCAGATACAAGAAGCGCCCGTGTGTCACCTTGACTTCACCGATGTATCTGTGATCTTCTGAAGCCTCAAGTTTGGCATTGTAAGCCTTTGCTGTATTTGTTAGTAGTGTACGTACAATTGTTATTCCAAAGTATTTAATACAGAGCAGACATAAAGGAGAACTTCACACACACTCACTATTTCAGGTCATGCGGACTAATCACAAGCAAAATCTTATCGACAACATATTCCTTTTTTGACACTATAGACCAGTGGTGTCAAACTCAAGGCCCGGGGGCCAGATCCGGCCCGCGACTTCATTTTATGCGGCCCCACAAGAGCTTGCAAATAATATAATAGGTTTATTATACGGCTACATACCGATTTACAGAAGCACCCATAAACTACATGTCCCACAATGCATCTCAAATATGCCTTTTGTCTCAGAATTTGACTTTTTTCCTTCAAAATATGAGTTTTTTCTTAGAATTTGATCTTTTTTTTTTTTTACCTTTTCTCAAAATGTTACTTTTTCTTTTCAAATGTCTCTTATTCTTTTTGATTTTGACTTTTTCTCCAGAATTTGGCTTTTCTTTTTAAATCATTTTGTGACGTTCTCACTGAAGAGACTTGCAATTATTTGCATTAGACTTCTGCTTTCAGACGTAGTTAATTATGAAGTGATTATCCTATCTGATAATAATCCAATGCAGAGGCAATAATGTAATTTAATACATTATTTTATATATATTCAATATTTATTTATGTACTTTTATATAGTCTTATAGTTACAACAGGCCCTTTGAGTGCAACCATAATGCAAATGTGGCCCGCGACGAAATTGAGTTTGACACCCCTGCTATAGACTGACTATATACCGACCGATGTTATCCTGGTACTTTTTGGGGGGTTTGACCGACTGTTGTTGAAAGAGAAGCTGCAGTTAAATTATTCATGCCATGCTTTGTAATCTGTCATCTGCATTGTGCCTGATTGAAATGTACCACCTGTGTGTGTTTGGATGCCGGCAGACGGCAGCGAACAGGTTTAGTCTTTTGTTGTGTGAGCCCGGAAAGTCTGAGGCTTTGATCAGCTGATGGTTTTTCTAATTCATCCGTCAGAGCGCATTGTCTGTGATCCTCATTGTAACACTGAGATCAAATGCACATCAAAGCCACTCAAACTGAACAAGATCAAATGGACAGCCCGTCACAGAACATCCATGCTGATTGAACGTATCTACATCTGTCTTCTTATCTCTCGATGCACAACCAATTGTCGTCTCTCATCTGAAAGTTCCATCTGAACGCTCCTATTCAATCCCCCCCCCTTTGCAGCTGATGCTATTTGATGTGTTCAGAGGAGTCTTTTATGGGCCCCTCCATTAGAGGACACATTTCTTTAAAGCACAATTTTAACCAGGAAACCAGGATCGTTTTTTCTGCTCTTGAACAATACCTTCCTGAACTCAAAGGGAAGGTCTAACGTTCATGACCCACCCCCCC
>NW_011365307.1:0-3294 GCF_000735185.1 Notothenia coriiceps | reverse complement strand
AAAAATCCATAATCCAATTATATACATTACCTCCCAGACCCATAATGTCCAGTTTTATTAATAATCCTTCCTTCCACATCATATCATAAGCCTTTTCCACATCAAAAAATACAGCTACAACACACTCACAACAACTTATTCGCTTGGGCTTTCCTGACTTCAGACTCCAGGCACAGCAGTGGATCTAAAGTACTCCGCCCTCTTCTAAACCCACTCTGATAAGGAGTCATTAGTTCATTTTTCTCAATGTAGTATGTCAGCCTTTCTGTTATCATTCTTTCCATAACTTTACACAAGTGTGCGGTATGTTTCTTACAGTGTATAACTGCCTGGACTGGTTGGATCTTTCCCAGGTTTTCTAATAGGAATAATGATAGACTCTTTCCATATTATTGGCAGCTTCCCTTTCTCCCAGATCTTATTGTACATTTCCAGCAGCTTTCCTAATGCAAAATCACTTAATTTGGTCAACATTATATAACATACATTATCTTTCCCAGGAGCAGTCATTTTACACTTACTTAATGCGCCATCCCGGTTGGCTTCAAATACAACCTTTATTGACAAACCTAGCGCAGACGGACCAGGCAACGTTACGTCATCGCAGTTCCCTGGCGTCACAATGGACTACTAGGCTACTACTAGAATTTCCTAGGAAAACTAAGGAATTTGCAATAAATTGTTTGATGCCACTCCAATAAGCACGTTTTTGTTACTTTTAAATCATCTAGTTATACCAGTGAATGTGCCTGGCTTTCATAACTAACATAATAATTAAAAATATTAAGATAAGATGGATGGATGGATGCCACACAATATAATAATATATTGAAGCAAATATATATTCAACAATTCTCAGATCTGTCCTGCTTCTGGTGTGCTGAAGCCAGAACTTAAATATGCATATATTCCATAATTTGGTATTTATATAGAAACTTGAATTCAAACCCAACAGATTACACTCTTCACTTAATACCGTTTGCTTGAATGCAAAAAGATGTATACAATCTACAATGTTAAACATGTAACTTTTACCTTGGAGAACTGACATTGCAAAAAAACCATTTCTTCATAAAGATAAAATTCAAGATTCAAAGGTTTATTGTCATTACATATATAAAAACTGCGGTGTAATTATGTAATGCATGAAACCTCAACAGTACAATTTACAAGACGGAAGACATAACAAACATATATAAAGAACACAAATAAAGATAGTGCAAGCTCAGATGTTTAATAGTCTCAAGGCCTATTGTATGGGATAAAACTGTCTCTGAGTCTGGTAGTTTTTGTCCTGATGCTGCGGTACAGACGGCATCAGACAGAACAGTTTGGTTCACTTTTCTTTTTGCTCTCTCCTTCTCTCCTTTATTTTTAATATTATTACCATAATTACATGTGACTTGCAAGTTGTTAAAAATAGCATCTCATAAACAGAAACACATCTGAAATTGTCAAAAGAAGGCATTTAAGTCTTAATTCTAGGTCAAATATGTCCAGAAGGATACTTTGGACTATGTGTGACCAACCTAGAGGAGACTATATGCTGTTTTATTGACCTCCTTTAGTTGAGAAGAGGGGCCGATCAGACAGGTAGCAGCTGTTAACACAGCATGCAGGGACTGTGATCAGAGATGTAGAACACTCATCATCAGTCATCATCAGTCAATGAGGTCCTAAGACTGCAGGGGATGTTACCGGCTTGAAACAGCTCTGTTCACAAAGTCCATAGTGACAGAAAACATCCATTCTGTTTAAAGAGGCAGTATTGGTATATTTCCCCAGTCTAATTATTTGTACTAGTGCAAGGAGGGATGATCAAACACTTCGGAGAGCAACCGTGGCAGAAAGCCAAGGGCAAAGCAAAGGGAAGATATGGCTGGCCTACCAGTGTTTCGAAATTAGGTAATCTAAAACATGTTTGCAGAGGCGGCCCGACCCATTAAGCGACATAAGCGGCCGCTTAGGGCCCCGCAGCCACTAAGGGGCCCCCTAGCAACAAAAAAAAGAAAAAAATATCTCAGTACACTGTCGCAGTGATAAGTATGTTTAATTAATTGTGTTAATATGCCTAGATTGCCTACTCTCAAAGTCATGTATTATATTATTGAGTCAATAATATAATACATTAACCGTGCTCTACCTGAACCTCATCATGAGAGGACGGCAGGATTGTAATTTCCTGTATTCAGTAGGGGTGTAACGGTTCACAAACATTTCGGTTCGGTACGTACCTCGGTTTTTAGGTCACGGTTCGGTACGTTTTCAGTACAGCAGAAAAAATTATCACAAAACATAAAATACTTTTTTGCTTTTTTTTATTATTATTAAACTATGAATAATGTATTCACTCAAATAAATACAAAATATAATAAAACAAACATTAAGGTGCAGCATTTCGATGAACTGAAATAATCTGTATTTGAACTTTACTGTACTAGTACTTACAAAACATAAACTATTAGTTTTGGGTTTTTAATTATTATTAAACTGTGAATATTCACTCAAATAAATACAAAATATAATAAAATAAACATTAAGGAGCAGCATTTCGATGAACTGAAATAATCTGTATTTGAACTGTACTGTACTGGTACCTAAGCAGCCAGTTTGACATTATGACTGGTTTGTCATTGTATTTTCATGTTTTTTTAAAGAAAACTTAACTTGTCCACATTGCTTGCAGAAAGGGCAGATCTGCTGGCACTAACAATGTCTCCTGCTGTGGAGAACACCCTCTCGCTAGGGACAGAGGTAGCAGATACAGCCAGGTAGCGCTTTGCTAACATGGCAACATAAGGATATTTGGCGTTTGTAATAGCTTTGGCTCGGTCTGAACTTTTTGAGAGTGGTGGAGACTTAAATGCTAGTGGGAGTTGGGTTTGCACTTCAGTCTTTTTTCTTTTGGTACCGGTGATATTCGCGTTCGGGTGATGCCTTTTCAAATGTGTGCACGTTTGATGTATTGCCAGCCGCGTAACCAATTTTAGTTGAACAATGCCGACAAACAGCTTTGGTTCGGTCCACCTGTCTTTGTCGTCCTTGTACGTAACTGTGAAACCAAAATGTTCCCAAACCGGAGACTTCAGTGATGCTGGAGGATTTTCGAGTTCAACTTTATCTGCATTCGACAGACTAAATTTGAACGCATCCCTGTGACCAGCTCTCATAGTATGCCTCTCGTCCAATGAAATGACTTGGTCGCTCTATGACGCGGTGAACCCAATGTGAGCAAATTACACTGAACGCTAAGACGCAGCACCTGAGATTACTTCCAAAAAGTTGTTTACGTTC
>NW_011365306.1:0-3538 GCF_000735185.1 Notothenia coriiceps | reverse complement strand
ATCGGTATCGGCAAATTGTCAAAATCAAATGATCGGAATCGGATCGGGAGCAAAAAAAGGTGATCGGGACATCCCTAGATGATGCGGCTTTTTGTGGGATATATAAACTTTTTCTCCACACCATTAAAACGTGTTGATGTTGGGCCTATTAAAGCACCTATCAAAGCACGCCAGAATGTCAATAGAAATGGAATTCAATTGTCAAAAGCGCTTTTGTATTTTGTGATGAAGAAACCAGCCACTCTCTGATGTGTGTTCACGTGCAAAGCCAACTTCTAAGGTCACATCGTTCTGATTTCCTACATGATGCTCTTCACTTCAAAACATCTTATTGATACGTCTGTTCTCTTAATAATAATAATAATAGATTTAATTTGTTAGCGCTTTTACAGGTGCTCAAAGACGCTTTACAGATAATAGAGAAGAGAAGAAAGGAACAACAAATACATATATAGTTAAAGTTAAAGTAAAATAATACAAAAACAATCACACATGAAAAGCCAGATTGAAGAGGTGAGTGTTTTGAAGGTGGTGAGGTCGGTGCAGTCTCTGATGGGTTGTGGGAGTGAGTTCCAGAGGGAGGGGGCAGCGACGGAGAAGGCTCTGTCCCCCCAGGTCCGGTGATTGGTGCGGGTGGGGATGGATAGGAGGTTGGCTTCTGATGAGCGGAGGCAGCGGGAAGGGGTGTGGTGGTGCAGCAGGTCTGTGAGGTAGGGGGGGGGCCTGGTTGTTGAGGGCTTTGTAAGTAATGAGGAGGACTTTGAAGTAGATTTTTGGATTTATCTGCATTGCATTTGATATTACAGGAAGCAGTCAGGTTACATTACTTTGACATGTTGATACTCAGATCAGGGTCGCCTTAATATTTTGTCCATGTTAAGGGTGGGGCGTAACAACTCTTAAAGACTTCTCCCTTAATCTACTCTTAGTCAGACCTCATTCATATGTCACGTGACAAAAGTGTGTCCAAACACACACACATTTTGTCTGAAAGAGATTTCTACATTAACACTCCTACCTTGTCAAAACACCCAATTCTGTGGATCATTAAATCCTCCATGTATCCTCGTAACCTCCTTTTTTACCCAAAACCAAACATGTTCAGCCACTTTCCATTGATTTTAATGACTCTTTTCAACCTTTTTAATGACAGGTTATGATGTTTTCCGAATACATATGCTAAGTGTGGTTCAGATGTTAAAAAACAGAACATTATCTTATCCTTAGCTCCATGTCCCGTCCTCATTTAGCCTCAGAGGTCCACCCGACCCCCCTTAAGGTCAAACTGTATTGCCGCTACAGTTCAGCGAGACTCCAGATTTTGATTATCAGTGCGGATACTTTCCACCTAAAGATTGTCGGTGAGATACGGTTGGGTTCAGTCTGCTGTTAAAAACAACCTATAACTCATCTGAACCTACACACACATTGAGATAAGGAGGATGAGCCCAGGAAACACACCTGAAAACAACACGAGAACTGAAATATGGTTTATTTGTCAGTTTATCAGCGCCATCCCTCCACATGCACTGAAGAAGAGAGACTGTCACATGTTATCCAGCGGTGAAATGTAGAGAAGTATATTTAAGTTAATGCCAACTTTTTGGTGCTTTTGAACGTGTGCTTTACTTCTAACAGAGTATTATTTAAAGTAGTAATGCTACTTTAAAATAGAATATAACCTGAGAAGTTCTTCCACCTCTGCAGCCGAGGAAGATCAGTGAAAGACAGGGAAGTGTTTCCTAAAGGAGGGAAGAGGAAACCTGTTCTGTTGTGACCTGAGGAAAACTGGAGATGGACGCCACACTTTATTCAAGTCTCTGATCTCATAGGAAACCCAGAAATGAGTCAGCGTTTACCCACTTTTGATTCCTTTGTTCTGAAAGTCAATGGTTTTTATCTGAACATGTTTTTGGTTGCTAGTGTAAAACAGGGTCTGTGGTTAACACAAGCTGAAGAGGTTTTAACGGTTTAATGGTTGCTGCAACGCAAACATTTCCCAAGTTGGGATCAATAAAGTATCTATCCATCTATCTATATCTATCCATCCATCTATCTATCTATCCATCTATCTATCTATCCATCTATCCATCTATCCATCTATATCTATCTATATCTATCTATCTATCTATCTATCCATCTATCTATCTATCCATCTATCTATCTATCTATCTATCCATCTATCCATCTATCCATCTATCCATCTATCCATCCATCCATCCATCTTTCCATCTATCTAACAAAAAGCAAACAGCACGGCTTCTGCATTCATGTGTGTGTGTGTGTGTGTGTGTGTGTGTGTGTGTGTGTGTGTGTGTGTGTGTGTGTGTGTGTCAATAAGATCATTAACACACTCTGCAGCCGTCCTTAGCTTGTGTGTTTCAAAGGGTTTTCCTCTCTGTGTGAAAACACTGCAGACTCAGCTCAGAGCCACTTGTCAGCACACATTAGTTAATTGTGCAACATGAAGACATGTTTAAAAAAATAACTTCTAACCACTCTTTAGTTTCCTCCATCGAGTCGAAGCTCCTCTGCATCCGAAGCAGGAAGGAGAGGCATTTTATGAGGAAAGTTGAAATCTTCTGAAAACATTTTGTTCTGTGAGAGCGCAGCCGAAAGAGCAGCGGGGTGAAAGCAGGGGAATTAAGATTAAAATATATATAACACACAGCCCCCTCACATGTTCTCTCAGAGGGTCAGGGGGAGTGTTTCCTCTGGACTGAGGACAGTTATTTGTGAAAGGGCAACACGTTGTCCTCTCCACGGCTTCATGTTCTTCTGTTTTGTTTTATTCCTACTTTTCCTTCTGCATCCGGCAGATTGGATCATTGCAGAGGTGGGAAGTAACTAAGTACATTTACTCAAGTACTGTAGTTAAGAACAAGATCTGAGTACTTCTACTTTTACTCAAGTACAAGATCTGAGTACTTCTACTTTTACTAAAGAACAAGATCTGAGTACTCCTACTTTTACTAAAGAACAAGATCTGAGTACTTGTTCCGCCTCTGGATAATTTAGATGATCATCTCAAGAATTAAATCTTTAAATAGACGAGAGATGAGGCATTCCCAAATGTACTCATGTTCTCATGTTTTTCTAGAACTTTCTACTGTAAAACTCTATTTAACAACGCTAGCCATTGCCATTGATTTCCCCACAACACTGAAGCGATAACGACCAACAGCATGGTGTGAGCGTGTGTGTGTGTGTGTGTGTGTGTGTGTGTGTGTGTGTGTGTGTGTGTGTGTGTGTGTGTGTGTGTGTGTGTGTGTGTGTGTGTGTGTGTGGATGAAATGCCATAAGTAAGTGAGAGAGAGAATACAGATTGACAGTATGGTTATGTTTTCTGAAAGCAGAGGATCAGAGAGCAAAGGGGGGGTATCAGTGACAGATGGATCAATCACCTTGTCAGGCATGAATGGAAACAGTTTGGAAACATTGTATAATGGCACAGTCAACCCACACACACACACACACACACACACACACACACACACACACACACACACACACACACACACACACACACACACACACA
>NW_011365305.1:0-2335 GCF_000735185.1 Notothenia coriiceps | reverse complement strand
ATTTGTTGATTTTTTTCTCTGCCCCATCTCAGAGACCCCTGCTCTCAAAACACCTTGACATTTTTGTAATTACACCATTCTCCCGGCGCAGAGCAACTCAGCAGGTGTGACAACTGTGCGGTCACATTGCTGCAGTACACATTTAAACCCATTTATTCCACACAGTTACAAGTAGTCCACGCAATAGAGTTAAAGAGGAAATATTCAGCTCATTATCAGGTTCATATTTGTATTTAGTGCCTCTCCTGTGACATGTCTCCATGCTTAGATGTTCAAAAAGCTCTTTATTTTTCTCATACTGCCTGTGCTGCAGCACCTCTTTTCACCCTCTGTCTGAAACCAGAGCCCAGTCTGCTCTGATTGGTTAGCTGGTCGGTTCTGTTGTGATAAAAAATATTAAAACATTTAATTGATAATATATCGAAAACTTTAGCTGAAGCAGTTTGAGCGCTGTCACCTGTTAAGGGTAAACTACATGACAACAGCTTTTGAAAAGCAGATAAAGTCTTGAGGGTCTACTGTATACAACACCGTATTACACTGTTATTACGTCCCTAATATACCCATATTCAAGGGCGGACTGGCCATTGGGAATACCGGGAGTGTTCCCGGTGGGCCGGTACCGAAGTGGGCCGGTCGGACGATTCACTAGCACAGCCAATCGGCTTGCTACTCCCTCACTGCGAAGTGGAAGAAGGTACACCTCAACAAAGACACACCTTTTTGCTATCCTGGCTCCCAAATTGTGGAACGAGCTTCCCACTGATATCAGGGCAGCGGAGAGTCTACACATCTTCCGTCACAAACTGAAGACCCAACTGTTTCGCTTATACCTTGGCCACTTAAGAGTTTTACTTATGCACCAGCACCTACAATAATATTGCTTGTTTGAAGTAAAATGTCAGCACTGTTGTTGTTGTCCTTAGTTTGAATGTTTATGGTTTATCGCACTTATTGTAAATCGCTTTGGATAAAAGCATCCGCTAAATGCTATGTAATGTAATGTTATTACATCCATTTTACACATGGACACATCCTGTCAAATGACTGTATGCCCCAGGATACAGAAACCATGTAAAGAGCAGGGGATCTATCGCTGCCATACCGTGTTTCAGTGACTTTGTTGAAGCTTTGGCATGTCAGAGCAGAAAAACAATTCAACACTCCTGTTAGATCCATGGGACGTTGCTCAGAAGTGTTAGCACCAAGAAGAAGCTTTTTGTTTTCCAGCTGATCCAAATGCCAACCGGGTCACACCGCACTGCAAATCCCCAAACAGAAACCATAAATAAACTATCAATGCATGTGACATCAATACGAGACTCCCATTAGAACTTCCCATAGGAACAGAGAATTACCCGGCTAATTATGAAAAAGAGGCGAGGGCCAGACAAAAGAAAATCCCATGCATTCAAAGATGCCTGCACATCCAGCATGAAGATTTATGCATGGCGCAATTAATTTGCCATTAAGGTGGGATTGATTTCGCCTTCATGATGCACACAACCAGTCCATAATTGCCTGTGGTGTTGCATTCGCAGCCTCGCCTCATTACAGAAACAGATGCTAATTTAGCAGAGCGGCTTCAGGTTGACAGGTGTGTGAAGTGAGTGTGTGAAGAGGGTGTGTGTTGGGCTAGTTGGACGGTGAAGTGTTGAGAATACATCATAATATGGCATCTTCATGAGAGGGAAAACATATATTTGAATGGTAATGAATATCACAGGCAGTAATTGGTGTGTGAGGATAAAGAGACTTGATAGCGTGTGAAAACAAATCATTCTGCTCGATTATTAAGCTGTTTAACGTAATGAATGCAATTAGAGCCCTTTAATTTCCTTTTTCTTTCATTCATTAGGCTAATTGTGACCTGTGAGCCACGTAAAAACTGGAATAAACAACAATAGTTCTTCCTCATTTTATAAATTCAATGGCAACAGCTGTATTGAGAGAAACAATACATTTGAGGGCCTGGCAATATATTGATATTAAATTGTGATATGAGAATAAATATTGTCCTAAATGTTTTATATTGTAATTTGGAATAGTACTGTTTATTGCTGGTTTTGAAGGTTGCACTACACTCAAGTGATTTAGTACAATCACATACAATGTGTTGGAGCACTAGCCAATAGAAGTGCTAATGTTGCATAGTGATGTTATTATGTGACGAAAGTAAACCTCCACAAGTTAGATGCCACCTATCACAGTGCACTAAGATGTGTTACTAATTGTAAAGCACTTACTCATCACTGTACCCTGTATGCCAGGGGTCATCACTGTACCCTGTATGCCAGGGGTAATCACTGTCATCACTGTACCCTGTATGCCAGGG
>NW_011365304.1:0-3162 GCF_000735185.1 Notothenia coriiceps | reverse complement strand
GCTCGCTTCAAAAGTTGAGCAATGTTCAACTTTTGAAGCTTCGACGGAAGCGTCAGCCAATCAAATCATATGCCAGTATAAGCTCTAGCCAATCAAACCGCGTGCTTGTGTGTCCGGGGCGGGAGATTCATGTGATTGGTTGTTGGTCCAGTTTCAGACACGCCCAAGCTTCAAAGAATGCTGCTGTGTGGACGCTGCGTTACTGAACAACTCCAACACATCCTTGGTTTCACTTCCTCCTTTCACTTCCACAGAACTTTCCCTGAAGGCCTCGCTGCTCTACACTGGTTAGAATGGGCACAGCACAAAAACAGCTGTTCTTTGATTCACCCATAATGAAGGAGATGCTTTTATATGAATTATAATATGAAACGATGGTTTGTGAGGAGCTTCCCCCGCATGACAATAACGGTCATGTGCTTTGTGGAGCATCGGTCTACAGGCATCTGGTGATCTCACTTGAACCCTTGACTGAAAATGTTTCCTTGTTTCTTATTATCGACCTACATTACACCCCATACATGTTTGCATCAAAATCATTTTAAGACTTTGCTCCGCTCCCCGAACACCTGAGACTATAAAGGCTAAACGCCAAGCTAACTAATAGAGAAACACAAATTCAGTATTAGTTTTAAAATCACTAACTGCAGCACACCATCATAACCTGGTTTCCCGCACACCAACAAAACACATCCCGGATAATTGCTTGTTTTTCCACATCATTGGCGACACTGAAGTCTCTCCTTTTGTCATTTAGACACTAAGATAAAGATAAAATGGCCTTTAAGTTGTTTTTTTTTTTAATTTCCAAATTATTAATATTTAAAATGTTATGGTATCCTTTTATGTTACCATATTATACAGCATGATAACATCACTTTTAGAGTAGCTGAAGCGCAGGTAAAAAGCGTTCCTATAAAGGAACTACATCCACCGTGTTCGTAGTGAAGACCATAAGTTCATTTTGCCCCTTGTTAGCACCAGACATTCACCAGTGAAGTATTAACTGACATATTTTATGTGGTAGAACAAAATGTAAGAATCTTGTAAGCTTATGTTAACAACAGACCTTATTTTAGGCATCTAACCAGAAAAAAAAAAATCGACTTTGAGAAGATGGAACCCGGCTAAAATGCTAACTCGTTTCTGGATTCAGGACTTATTCCTGCACCACTCTTTTGCGGAAAATAATATTGAAAGTGTGAAACTGCCTTAAGGATAGTCCCACACTGAATCTATACCGCTCATAATGATAGTTTATAGATGACCTTCAGCTGTGAGATGCTACATTTTCCCCCTTGGAGAAACAATGTCTAAAGACCAGCCTTGTGATTTGTATCTGTATCTTGTTGGTGTAAAGGAAACCAGCCCTATGAGTCCATACTCCACACACCAACACCTGCTCATCCACTTGAATTAAACATTATCAATAAGAAAAGAAATATCAAAATAACATTCATATAAATAATTTAAATAGCTATACTAAAGCTAAATTCTTGGTCTAAAATTGTAATGGCCAGAGAAGTGCTAATAATGTTATTTTAGGGACTGAGATTTTTACACAAAACATTTTCCCGGCACACTTAAAACATTAAGTTTGTGTTTTTGACAAAGATTTGCAGCCCTCAATTTGAAGCCTATAGGGAAGGAGGGAAGACATCTAGAAGTCTCCTTGCTCCTCCTCCTCGTCTCCTTCATCTAACTGTCCCCCAACACTTGCGATAGGTCGCCAAAGTCACAATCGAACAGTTCACTGATGCCCTCATTGTCCTCCAATCCAAAGTGGTAGTCGTGACTGTGAGGCGGGGACAGGTTGATAAAACCGTCCAATGGGAGAGGGAGACCGTCTCCATTCAGGAAGTCCGAGGAGGAGAGGGGGGACAGGTTGAAGTCGGGCATGTCTCCGAGGCCGGAGAACGGGTCGCCTCCAAGGAGAGATTCTGGTGTAGAAAGTGAAATGTCAAAGAACATACACAACCATGGTAAGATTGTTCTAGATCATTTTAGATCTATCATTATTTGGCAAACATGTGTATTAACCATTTTCTGAAGGTGCATGTATATACACATTTGGAGAGGTCAAAGCAGGATAAGCACAGGTGGAATTTGTCTACAATAGCTGCACGCCTTGTGCTGAGTCAGTTCCCAGGAACTGTGTTGTGCTTGCTGACTAGTTGGCAACGAACAACATTGGTAACACTTTTGCCTTTCCTGGTAACTGTGGTTTCATCAGCTGTTACACAATACGAAGTGGTGAGGTCACAGAACAGCCGGTTGCTGAAATGCATTTTGACACAGTTGGCACATTTTCGATTAAACACATTGAAGAAAGACTGCAAATGCATCAGCCATACCATATTAGCTAGTCCTTACTTTTTACAATGTGAACACAATACTGGCGGGGTTGCACATGACAGTTGGAAAAAATGGGAATCATAGGTAGCCTTAGTAGCTACTTATTTGTATATGGAGTACAAGCTTACCAGCATGATGGGTAATACTAAATGTGACCTAAAATGTATTTGACTGTATTTCATTTTAAGTAAATGTTTTGCAGTGAAGGTACAGGTCACACTGTTACAAAATAAGTAATACTCCAACTCCACTCTATAGACAATGTAGGGGAACATATCTTTATCAATCTGGGGCCGTATTCACAAAGCATTTTATCTTACCGCTAGGAGTGCTCCTAACTCGCGCTAAAACATTTTACGTAGGAGTTTTTTCTTAAAAGTTATTCACAAAGCCGCTGAGACCTACTCATACTAAGGATAAATCACTAAGAGTGAACTAAGAGTGACGCGCCGTTGCTATGGATGACGTCGATTCTCGTGCATGAGTTTAGAAGCGGTCAGTACGGTGATTGGTTGTTCAGAGTAGGCGGTCTCGGTGAAACTCATCCGCAACATCCCACAAACGAGCCCACTAAATCACCGAAAAACAAGGAAATAGCCTAGGCTAGAAATGTATTCCTATCAAATAGTTATGGACAGTGCAGTTAGCAGAATACACGCATGATGACAAGTTTGTGCAGACCACGATAATGACGTTGTATATGCACGTTAAAGAGAGAGAGCAAACAATAAAAATACGTAAATTGCATTAAATCGAGGAGGCAATTAAAAGCACCCTGCAAACTATTATCCAATGAGCATATTTCCA
>NW_011365303.1:0-1599 GCF_000735185.1 Notothenia coriiceps | reverse complement strand
ACACACACACACACACACACACACACACACACACACACACACACACACACACACACACACACACACACACACACACACACACACACAGAGCTGCTCAATTAATCGTATTTTAATCGCAATTACGAATTTGGCTTGCAACGATTATGAAAACAACGCAATCAAAATGAAACGATTATTATTATTTTTTTATTGGTTTTTCAGTTGAATTATGCTTAAAGTTCAGGGTAATCAACTGTTAAAAACATATTGTTCACATTTTTCTTTTCAATAAATGGATGTTTTTCAAAGTAAATAGATAATTGTTTTTAATAATCGTGATATCGATTATTGACCCAAATAATCGAGCAGCCTGAAACTGGCTCTATAAATAGCCTTCCCATGACACACCTTTTCGCCTGGAAGACTGGTCCAACTGATTTCACACACACACACACACACACCTGGGGACCCCCCCACGCACACAACACACCTGCACACTAACAAAACTGAACCGTTGACTTTTTCTTTTTTTATAGTTACGTGTCATTTGATGATATAATAATAATAATACATTTAATTAAAGTCAACGTTTCAGACGAAGATGAGGAGGAGGAGGAGGAGGAGGAGGAAGAGTTTACTCACCAGAACCGATCATCCTCCCCTGAACTAGGGGAGGAAGGACTGAGGAAAGAGGGAGGAAACAAGGAAGGGAGGAGAGGAGGAGACGAGGGAGGAGGAGTTTTAGAAAGAAGGATAGAGCAACATTAACGACTTCATGTTTTAATGTTTTCAAAGAGACGGACAGGAAGTCTTTCTCTCCGTTAGAACATCTGGAATCTGTGATCAGAGAAATCCCACAAACCAAGAGGAGAAAGATCAATGCTTTCAAGAGAATCCAGAAACTACAAAGAGAGTCTTAAAAAAAATGAAACATCACAGAAATAAATCCAGACATTATGAAGATGTCAGAGAGAAATGCATTTAGATTTATTATAGAATAGAAATGAGGTGAGAAATATATATATTTTTAAAAAAGCTAATGAAATGTATCCAAATGATCCAGAGATTCAAACCCAAATGATCCAGAGAGGATACCAAAAAGATTTTCTTTTCTGAGTATCCAGAAAAACACAAATTTGAAATATTACAGAATGTAAGATCCGCAAAAGATGCAGATCTTAAAAGTAAAGGATCTGTAAATCCTCCAGAAGTCAAAGGTCATCAAAGATGCAGAATAACGCAGAGAATCATCTTTACTCAACGACCAGAAGGGGATCAGGAAGCATCCGGAAGTTATAGAAACATATTCAAGAAATGATTTCATCTTCTTTTTTTCAAGATCCCAAAAATGCAAGATCTGATAGGGAACAGGAAGTGATGTGATAGGGAACAGGAAGTGATGTGATAGGGAACAGGAAGTGATGTGACCGAGCCCCAAACCACTGAGCAGTTTCACTTACTTTGAGCTGGGTTTACTGTCCGCCCTGAGCTGCTCCGAGTTCATCTGAGGAGAGGAGCTACACACACACACACACACACACACACACACACACACACACACACACACACACACACACACACACACACACACACACACACACACACACACACTCTCTCTCT
>NW_011365302.1:0-3803 GCF_000735185.1 Notothenia coriiceps | reverse complement strand
GCTAAAATAATGTGGACGAGGGGCACGTGACGTGCACATATAAAATGTAGAATGTTGAAAATTAAACATTGGCAATATTTCCACATTAATTGATCAAATAACAGGGGATGGGAAGGGGGGATGGCCGTTTCATAAGGGGGATGGTTTTGACCATTTTAATACCTAAGGGGGATGCCATCCCCCCCCATCCCCCCTCAACTCGACTACTGCTTCTACTTGAGTAAAGGATGTGTGTACTTCTACTTGAGTAAGGGATGTGTGTACTTCTACCTG
Source organism: Notothenia coriiceps (assembly GCF_000735185.1). Taxonomy (NCBI): domain Eukaryota; kingdom Metazoa; phylum Chordata; class Actinopteri; order Perciformes; family Nototheniidae; genus Notothenia; species Notothenia coriiceps. The sequence continues at coordinate 3,530 of NW_011365302.1, read as the reverse complement.
AGTAAAGGATGTGTGTACTTCTACTTGAGTAAAGGATGTGTGTACTTCTACTTGAGTAAAGGATGTGTGTACTTCTACTTGAGTAAAGGATGTGTGTACTTCTACTTGAGTAAGGGATGTGTGTACTTCTACCTGAGTAAAGGATGTGTGTACTTCTACTTGAGTAAAGGATGTGTGTACTTCTACTTGAGTAAAGGATGTGTGTACTTCTACTTGAGTAAAGGATGTGTGTACTTCTACCTGAGTAAAGGATGTGTGTACTTCTTCTTGAGTAAGGGATGTGTGTACTTCTACTTGAGTAAGGGATGTGTGTACTTCTACTTGAGTAAGGGATGTGTGAATGACGAAGCAGAATCCTATGGTCAGTGTTTTGCTCCCAGCTTCAAGGACATTTCTTTTTACATTGATTATATTCTGTTTCCATTCCTCTGCCCTCATTTTCTGAGCTGGAGAAGGCAGTATCTACGGTCTCCTGTGCGACCGTGGGGGTCCATATATTTCATTTCCCCCTCAGGAGAAGAGATGGAAAGTTCGCCCACACTACAGAGTCAGAGGGTGGTGATTAAAGACACGGCACTACGGGGGGAGCGTTGGTGAAACAACTGAAAAAAGAAACGAGGCGACTTGAGGATATGTTCAGTGGGGAGAGTGTTGTGGCAGCGAAGAGGTCTCCTTTTCTTTCTGCATGTCCTACTGTTTCGTCCAAGTCCCCCGTCCCTAAGGGTGCTTTGAAAGAAGTGATTTGCCTCTTTTTTCCCAGCTCACTTCCAGCATCACTCGCTGTTGGTAGGAACCTCGTGGGGGGGTTTTTTTGCAGCCACATTTCTTCCATGTTACAGAGACATTAGAATTTCTGCAACATATATTTTTGTCACCTTCAAACCCAGTTTATTACGAGACTTTTGTCGAAGCAATTGCGGAAGTCATTCGTCTTTGCGTTCTGATGTTTTCAGTAATAACTGTGGAAGCTAATTAAACACTTTAGATTCAGATAACGAGTCACTCAATTGAAATCAGCCGACTTGATGTGTGCTGAGTTTGAAACTAGAAGGAAGTCATATTTACACGTTGTCTTCATACGTCATATATTTGTGTGTGGCTATCTCAGCGGTTAGTGTTTCAAAGCGTAATGGATGCTTTTCAGTTTGAAAGCCGTTTGTGACCTGTTGCCTTTTGGGAACGTGTTCACACAGCGTAACACTGAACTGTTTTCTATCCCTGGCAAAAGGATTTATTTCTGTCTTTGACTCTTGCTTTAATGTCTGAGTAAAGATAGACCGTCTGCAGAAAGGAAAGAGCCGCAGTAATGCTGTTTGTTCTCAGAAGCCTTTAACTGAGCTCAATAAAACAATCGTGTGCTTCCACTGAGAACTGAAATAATTGCTTGAATTATAGCAAAAAAGAGAATTGGTTTGCCAATAAACTTGACTGAAGCTGAATCCACTTTGTGGCCAGGATAAAGTGCTGGTTTATTTTGCAGAAATTATATATTTTGGACTTTTAAAAACATTTTATGTGTCCAGAAAAGACTGTATTGATCGGGTCTTTGGTCTCTTCTTTTCAATTTGGTTTGCAATAACAGGAAAAGAGAAACTCTCTCTGGAGGAAACTTAGGGATTTTAGCCTTTGCAGCCCGTTTACATGCACACAAACCTATAGAAAACACGACAGGAGAATAATGGAGCCCCTTTAACATAACATGTGCTAACATTGACTTCACATTACACACAAGCCCTACATCTTATACCGTTGGAAAGCCTGTTTTCAGAGATTTGTCACATTTCTCATGGGCGCACCCCACATGCTCAGCTCTGCTGCTCATCCCACAAATGCTTGTTCCTCACAAATGCAGTACCGTTGGAAAGGTAAGAAAACAGGCTTTCCAACTGTATAATATTATATCCAAAAAGCATTGTCACAACGTAGAAATCGTCTTCCAAACACAAATGTCCTTACTTTTTGTGCTAAGGTTATTTGGTGTATTCAGGAGGAAACGGCTCTCACAGGAATCTGCCAACATGGAAAGTCTCCTGGCTCTAAATCCTCGTCTGATAGATAATAATTACTGACAGCACCCTCCATATCACAAGGGTACAGCACAGCAGTGGCTCAATGTTGCTCGCAGCAAAATCAAGAACTCCTACGGAGACTACAGATGTACGAAATACACCCGTATCTTCTCCCTGCACGCACAGACACACAGACAGACAGACAGACAGACAGACAGACAGACAGACAGACACACACACACACACACACACACACACACCCCTTTCCCTGTCTGTTGCTAGGGGACAAAGGGCAGGTGTCCATGCGCTGGAGAAACAGTGGCGATGTTATTGATGACTCTTAGAGGCAGCATTGATTGGATCGGCTGGAGAAGAACACTGAGCAGAAGAAACCAGCTGCTGGTGGAGAGACACTTAAAACCCAGAGAGAAGCACATCCTCGTTCTGCACTTTTCACGTAGAAGATGCTGTCGTGGATCCAAAAAAGACATAACAAGATATAACAAGATAGAAACAAAGACTTGCTGCTGATTGAAGGAATTATTATATTGTTGTACAACATAAGAGCCAGAATACTACCACCAAGAGTATACCCCCGACACCAGTGAACGTCCAGGGAGCGGACATTGAGATTGTCAAATCTGAACAATAAACTGGACTGATAATTCTGCTGCTCTGTACAAGAAGGGACAGAGCAGACTCTTCCTGCTGAGGAGACTGAGGTCTGTCGGGGTGCAGGGGGCGCTCCTTCAGACCTTTTATAAATCTGTTGTGGCATCAGCCATTTTCTATGGTGTGGCCTGCTGGGGCAGCAGCATCTCGGCTGCTGACAGGAAGAGACTGAACAGACCGGTCAGGAAGCTCTGTCCTGGGGAGTCCTCTGGACACTGTGGAGGTGGTGGGAGACAGGAGTCCTCTGGACACTGTGGAGGTGGTGGGAGACAGGAGTCCTCTGGACACTGTGGAGGAGGTGGGAGACAGGAGTCCTCTGGACACTGTGGAGGAGGTGGGAGACAGGAGTCCTCTGGACACTGTGGAGGTGGTGGGAGACAGGAGTCCTCTGGACACTGTGGAGGTGGTGGGAGACAGGAGTCCTCTGGACACTGTGGAGGTGGTGGGAGACAGGAGAATGGCAGCCAAGCTGTCCTCCCTGCTGGACAATGTGTCCCCACCCCCTCCAGGACACCCTGTCCTCACTGTGCAGCTCCTTCAGCGACAGGCTGCTGCCACCCCCCCACACACACCACAACTCAGACTATATCACCCCTTGCTGCTAAATACCAACAAACTATGTGCAATATATAGATGCCGTGAATAACTGTGTAACGGCCCGTCCACACTATAGCTTCAAAAAAAGCTTGGAGCTGGGCGTGTCTGAAGCTTTCGAGCACCACGACCAACAACCAATCACATGAAGGTCCCGCCCCCGGAATACAAAGCAAAAAACCCCGGTGATTTTATGCGAGCAATATATATATATATATATATAAACTCCCCAAACAGGCGAAAACCTACCAGTTT
>NW_011365301.1:0-1738 GCF_000735185.1 Notothenia coriiceps | reverse complement strand
ACTTGTAGTCTCTTTGTTTAGTCTCTTATAGTACTTGTAGTCTACTTTGTTGGTCTCGTTTAGACTTGTAGTCTCTTTGTTTAGTCTCTTATAGACTTGTAGTCACTTTGTTTAGTCTCGTTTAGACTTGTAGTCACTTGTTTGGTCTCTTTTAGACTTTCAGATGCATATTTCTTCGTGTATTGTGTATTGAATGCATGTTGTGCGGTGTATGGTCCGTTCCAAATCTGAAGACATTTCCTATGAATAGAAGTGAAGCAGAAGCATAATGTGGCATGAAAATAAAATACTAAGTGTGTACTTAAATACAAGCTAATAAGTGTACCTTTTGGTTCTTGAAACATGCATCTTATTTTCCTTATGGATTAATTTACAGACAGTTTTTGATATTAATTAATAAATGTTTTCTATTTAAAGAAAGGCCTAAAAACATTTTTGTTTAATCCGAAGCTCAATATAAATAATAACACATTTATTATTAACAAGATGGAATGCCTAACATTATTGCTAATTTACATTTATTAACATTATTGAAATGAAAAGCTAATAATATATACATTTCTGAGGTTGAATAAATAAAATGTTTTTATATGAAGAATGACGTAAACAAACCAAAAATCATATTTTGTAAATGAACTTAAACTGTCAGATAGAAGGAGGTAAAGCAGAAGCATTAAATGGCATTAAAGGAAATACTAAGATAAAGTATAAGTATCTTAAATGTGTACTTAAATACAAGCTAATTAGCCAATATGCTAAGTGTAAGTTTTGGTTCTTGAGACACGCATCTGCAGCTGGTTAGGGTTCCTTTGAGACATTCAGATGCATTTCTTTATGTTTTGTGTGAAATGCATGTTGTGCGGTGCATGGTCCGTTCCTAATCTGAACCTGAAGACATCCTCTCTGAACAAACTATCTCTCAGACCCCCACCTGACCCCCAGGAACTGAGGCTGCTCTCCCGGCGCGCTGGACTCGCTCTCCATCTTCAGAGAGTCGATGTGAGCGATGGAGATGACGGTGGCCGCCACGTACCAGGGGAGACCCAGGAAGGAGCACACGGCCATCAGGACCCCCACCCAGAACAGGTCCAGGTGGTAGCCACAGCCTTTCTGCACGCAGAGGGGGAACACAGTTAGAGGAGGAAATGGTGCTGATTTTCTTTGCAAAATGCTAAAGGCTTTTATTGTATACCTTATATGGCAAAAGTACACACATCCTTTACTCAAGTAGAAGAACAGATACTCGTGTTTAAAAATACTCTGGTGAAAGTAGAAGTAGTGACTAAACTTCTTTACTCAAGTAAAAGTAAAGAGGCTTTGAAATGTACTTCAGTAAAAAGTACCCATAACTAGCAGCTGTTTTAAAGAGTACCTGACCTCCCTTTATATTAATAGAACAATAATGTCATTGTTAGCTAATGAATGTTTCCATGCTGAAAAACGGCAACATGACAACGTTTTCATTGGTCCCTCTTCTTTAGAGAAGACCAGGAAATGATGGATACACGGATCGTGTTCAAATCAATAGGCACGCAATGACTCTAAATAATAATGATCACGCCACCAAACACACATTCAAACTAAAGGAACCAGCCTGTTTGGAAAATGAGAGAAGTAGAAAGTACAGGTATTTGTGTTCAACATGTAAGAAGTAGAAAGTACAGGTATTTGGGTTCAACATGTAAGAAGTAGAAAGTACAGGTATTTGGGTTCAACATGTAAGAAGTAGAAAGTACAG
>NW_011365300.1:0-2063 GCF_000735185.1 Notothenia coriiceps | reverse complement strand
TGTCGCCACGAATTACACATATGATGTTTGTCAATTTAAAGATATTTTGCAAGTCAAAAAAATAAAAATATGTCATAAAACTGTGAAGTAACACTTTTGTTTGAGTGAAACCGCTCAATGAACTACATCTCCCATCTCGCACCACACACCCAGACGGCCGTCACGTTGGCACATTTCACTTCTTTCTTTCAGAACGAGGCGGAAAGTATTAAAAGAGGTGAAAATCACTACAAGTCTGGGCATGTTGAGAGCTGTGCACACACAAGGGGAGTTAGTCGGTTCCATAAGAGCCAGCATGCGGGACCGGGATTCTGGGATTTGTAGTCTTTCTAGTTGCGTATTTTTCATAGTCTTATATTTCAACAGTTTTACGACAAACTGACTTTTTTGACATGGAAATTATTTTTTAAAGATGGTCAAACATCATATGTGTAATTCGTGGCACAATTCAAACGGGATCGAGAGATAATCTTTCTCTCTCCATTGACTTCAATACATACTTTTTCCGAAATAAGGTCCCATGGGTCGGAAGTATATGGGCGTGACATCGCCTCTATATCATTAGTGATCGTCAGTGTCACTTCCATTCGGAAATAATTGCCTATTAAGAGACAGGGGCTGCCCTCACTGACAGTGCTTGTCTCAGCTCTGTGGGTCTGTTTCAGTGGTTGATTCAGGCAAACGTTTGCGGTAAGGGCGTGTGTATTAGCTTCAATAATGGCTGGGTTATTTAAAAAATACCTCGACCCATCTCTTCTATAACTTTGAGGGATAAGCATATTTCAAAATGTTCTAATAAATAGGCTATTTTCTTCTATATAACTGCCAACGCATTGTCTTGCAACAGCTGTTGTGTCTTTGTGTTTCCTACCTTGAAGTTTCCCAGAGGCACCTTGCACCCTTTTCCAGCTCAGAACAATACCACATTTCTATATTGAAAGAGAAGAGGGAAAAAAAGGATTAAAGATTCAGTGCTAGGAAAGGTTGCAGTATTTCTGATTCATTTGTTCCGGGGTTATGTCGTGACGAGTAGGGCTGCAACGCTGTGAGGTTTTAACGATATGATAAGAGTATCAGAAAAGACCACAGTATGAGTACCACCCTTGAGACAAGTTATGACCAGTTATGCTCAAAACCTGTTATGTTGGGATTGTTCAAGTGATTTTCTGTCAAATCGATTTGCTCGGACACAAGATGCTGCATCACTCGATGTGTATAAACTGCCTGTCGCCTGAAACTCGAACCTATGCATTAACTGTTTGAGCATTCCTAGGATATTTATTGCTTAAAATAATGTCTTCAATAAAAGGGTGGGGTAGGTACACTTACCGCAAGCAGCTGTCTGACCAACATGTCAGAAGCCTTTTCAGAGATGTTCCCCACGAACACGGTGGTGGTCGGGCCGCCGTTGTCCTCCGAGGCTCTGATGATCGGGTCCTTCTTTATGAGCATCGGCTTATGGGTTATAGACACTGAGGTCGGGATGAGAACCTGCAACATCACAAAACAGGTGTTACTGTAATCCAGCGCAACAACAAAGGAATGTTACAAAAAGTGCTAGAATGACTATAATTAGATTAGAAATGTCTCTTTAGAGTGGTGCAGTGACGAGTCCTAAAACCCCGAAGTGAGTTAGCATTTCGCCACTTCCGGTTCCCTCGTCTGAGGCTGCATTCGAATAGTCCAAAAATCAGCTCCTAAGTTCTAACCCTATCGTCTGTTCCTTGACCTCTGAGTGAAACGTCACGGGGTTAAGGGATAGTGGATAGGAGAATTCAAAAGGACTTAGGAGAAGAGACTGCGGTACTTTAGAGAATCCGAATGCACTTTCACTATCCAACGTGTTTATGATGCGCCAGCGGACGTCATTGTGTGCGTTTGCTGCTGTGGGGAAACTATGGAAACTACAGTTTTCTATACAACGGACTACAACATGGATGTTTAATAAGAAGGAGGGACTCATCTAGAGACTCTGCACCGTGCTCTGATGCTGTTGCTTTATGCTTTATGAACAACAGAGAAACATATTCTTCATGACCAAAGTTGGAATTGAAATAAAAAAT
>NW_011365299.1:0-2400 GCF_000735185.1 Notothenia coriiceps | reverse complement strand
CTTTACGCTTTGGAGCTTGTTTATCCATCTGTAAGCAACTGCCAGCTAGGTCTCTCAGTCACTCACTCCTGATCGTTCACTGCGCAGTGACAGCTGCTACGGGCCTGATGTGTGAAATTGAAACTGATAGATAGAACAAAGGTAGCCTATCAAAACGGCCCAGCCCAGCCCGGCCCAGTGGGCCACACCCCACTGGGCTGGACCGGAACACTTACAAATGTGGGCCGGTAGGATTTAGGTAAGCAAAAAAAAAAAAGGGAGTGGCCGGAACACTTACAAATGTGGGCTGGTAGGATTTAGGCAAAAATAATACTATAATACTAATACTCATGCTGTCAGCAGAATGTTCTGCCTCTTACTTCTACAGCCGTTATTCTACAAGAACATTCACAAACTTATATATTGTTTCATAAACAAACTAGGAAAGAGGGGATCATGACCTTTCATTGACAGAAGCTCAGCGGCAAACAAAACAAACCAGAACAACAGCAGATTGGAATTCACAATAGGAATTATTAAAAGAATGAAAACAGTGTTTGTGTTAACAAGAGCATCTCAGCAGAACAGTGATGAGTAATGGCTCCCACTCGGCCTTCAATGAAAACACTTCTTATCTTAGCAACCAGCCTTTCTTTACTCTGGAGCACAGCTTGTTTCAAACTCAGCCATTGTTAGCAGTATGAGATGAATTTTAGAATTGAAAAGTGATTGAGCAAGAAATTAAACATTATTTTAATTGGGCGGATGGTTATAATTAGGTCTTACTGTGTACAAATCACTGATCAGGCTGAAACACCCTTGCGGATTATTTGCTTACGCCTATTATTTATCCTCATCTTGTGTAATTAAATGTTTTACACTGTGCTATGGCACAGTGTAAAACATTTCAATGAGAAACACATATGGAGGATTAATAATCTAGTTAAAACCAGCATATGTTTAACTAGTGTGCGCAGCTTTTATCAATTTTTAAGGGTTTCTGCTGCCGGTTAAGATTACACAGCAGCTTCCAAATCTAATTAAAACTAATGAGTTAAATATGACTGAAAGTGGATCATCGCTTGTAGCCCCGCGTGTCACAATGAGCAAGGCTTATTCCATATTTGAAATGTATTGGGTACAGGTTATCTTATTTTTTATAATTTACACATTAATGGTCCAATAACATACTTTACTGTATATTGAATCATTTTTGCCTTTCACATGTTGATAATGCCAACGCAGGGCCGGCCCTGACCAATTTGCTGCCCTAGGCAAGATTTTAACTGGCGCCCCCGATGGGTTGATGCACCCTTAGCATTCACCTATACTGCCTATGCCAAGGGCCGGCCCTGTGCCAACGTTATGTCCAAATGGTTTAACAAAAAAAGAACAGAGCTAGATGTCACACATTTGATTTCCATCCACCGGAAAAACTGAAACGTTGACTATACTATTGAGTTTAACCTAATATTTGTTATGTAAACTTAATATTATTGCTTTCAATTAACCTTATACTGTTATATGAAATCGGTGACAAAATAGATTTCACCAAAGTCAACGTTTCAGTTTTTTCAGTGATTTAACTGCCAAACAACCAAATACTATCCGTGATAGTATTTTATTTTCCAATAATCATGACATGACTACAGCAACATTTTATTATTAATAGTTCAATCGTTTTTGCATGCAGGTGCTGAAAATAGATAGCCGCAAGTTGGGCAAATGGGTTGCAATATTTGCCTGTTAGTTGAAACGACATCTACTTTAGTTAAAAGTAAGCAAAAATGTGTTTCATCTAAGAATTTTCTTCTAGACCAATCCACTAAAAGCAGGAAGTCAACAAACTCACAGGCTGTTGGTAAAGAGGATTTTAAGGAGATGATATTCACACCTTCCCTGTTCTCTGATAATTGAAATGTTTACGATGGATGATGTTGGTGTGAAACAACACATTTGTGTTTCTATCCTCAGAAGTATTACCAATTAACCTTGGCCAAGCACTCATTCTGATATTACACTGATATTAATATCCTCACAGCACACTGACTGAAGGCAAGGCAAGGCAAGTTTATTTATATAGCACTTTTCTGTACGCGACAATTCAAAGTGCTTTACAAAACAAATAAAAATACTTTTTAGGAATACATACAGTAAAAACACATATATAATGGCATTTTACAACAGGCATTACAAAGCAAATATAATAAAATAATAAAATAAACTCCCCAGGTATACAATACATGTTTAAAAGGCATACTGTAGTTCGAATATGAGCATCTCAATTAAAAGCAGCGGCAAAGAGATATGCGTTTCCTCGGTTCCAGGGTCCTCTAGAACAGTGGTTCCCAACCTGGGGGGCGCGCAGGGGGGGCGCCAGGCCTCAGATGATTTGAGGCCAAATATCATATTTAGACTTTT
>NW_011365298.1:0-3201 GCF_000735185.1 Notothenia coriiceps | reverse complement strand
GCGAAGTGAGTCAGCATTTCTCCACTTCCTGTTCCCTCGTCTCAGAGCCAATGGGATCTCTCCATAGGATTTAGGAAACTATCTGAACTAAGGTCTGTGGTTGAGACACACGTTTTGTTCTACGATTAAATCATCAGCAGTGACCCCACTGGTGATTTCTGAAGAGTGGACGTGTCTGAAAAACGATGGTTGTTACCAAGTGGCTGAATAGGACTACAGAAGTCGTGGAGGTCGTCGTACGTCATTACGCCGAACACGTAAACACTCCTCTAAGTTAGTTTCTGTTCTGCTTGAAAGCAAGTCCCTGCCTCCTGCAGACTGTTCAAACAAACGCTTCAACTCGTTCCATCTAGAATCTGTGTGTTTGAATATGGATCTTAAGTTGGCGTGACGTTGAAGCAGCGACCCGGCTGTGTTTTATAGCATAACGTTAGCATTTAGCTTCTGGACATTAGACTTATGATTCGAAAATGATAAAAGTAGACATGTGGAGATTATCCGGCTGAACAAATCGTGATCCGTCTCTTCAATGTGTCTCAGCCACAGACCTGATTTAGACACGTCACTGCACGACTCTATTTAATCCCACTGTACGGTATGTCATGTAAAGCTCTCTTGCACGTTTGTATGTATTTTTATTTCATGTTTAGTACATAGAATGTCTCATTGTTGTTGGAGCCTGAGACTTCAGATTTGATTTTTCTTTTGTTATATAATTGTATTTTTGCCGGGTTTTAATAATCTAAATCTAAGTTTAATTTCTGCCATGAAAACAATGCAGTTAAATAAAGAACACACTGCAAGGCAAAGGGCTGTTGGGAGCCTTTATTGATATGAAACCATTACAGGGTGGAGCAACGAAATATGAAATTCAAGTTATTTTAATCTTTATTTTTTTTTTTTTTACAATTTTTGGATTTACTTAAACTATTTTAGTTTCCACCTTATATTAAGATTCGAGTGCAGGTTTTATTTTTCCACTAAGATTAATTTGTTTATTTAAAAAATGCATATTAGTTGGATTTCATGTAATTATGGTTCTATATTGTTTGTAAAGGCTATATAATTAAAGTTTATTTGTAATATTTGCACGAGGAGAAACACCTGTCTTCCATCTGGATAATCTTTTATTTGTTTGTATTTTATAGCTTTCTAACAATGCAGGTTTTATGTTTCCATTTATTTCCATTTAATTTATTTGAATATTTGGATTATTTTGACTTTATTTAATTACGGTGCAGATTAGTTTAATGTGTTTGTTCCTTTGTAACATTGTTTTGAAAGGCTTTACGATAATAACGTTTAATATTATTATCTGTGTAAGTAAAACCACATGGATCAGATCAGACAAACCACATGTGGAAGTGTGTTCATATTTCCATTAGACCTCGACTCACAGCTGGAGGTAACATGAGACCTGTCAGACAACACAGCAGGGTGCATGCTGACCTCCACTAGCATTCATAGCTAACTAAAGCTAACAGGAAGGGGTGGAGTAAATTATATTCCATCCATCCATCTTCTCCCGCTTATCCGTGGTCGGGTCTCGGAGGTATCAGTTCCAGCAGAGAGCCCCAAACGTTCCTTTCCCCTCATCAACCAGCTCTGACTGGGGGGTCCCAAGGCGCTCCCAGGCCAGAGAACAGATATAATCCCTCCACCTGGTCCTAGGTCTACCCCTTGGTCTCTTCCCAGTTGGACGTGCATGGAACACCTCCCTAGGGAGGCGCCCAGGTGGCATCCTAACTAGGTGGCATCCTAACTAGGTGCCCGAACCACCTCAACTGGCTCCTTTCGACGCGGAGGAGGAGCGGTTCAACTCCGAGTCCCTCCTGGATGACTGAACTTCTCACCTTATCCCTAAGGGAGACACCAGCCACCCTGCGGAGGAAACCCATCTCGGCCGCTTGTACCCGCGATCTCGTTCTTTGGGTCATGACTCGTTCTTTCGGTCATGACTCGTTCTTTCGGTCATGACTCGTTCTTTCGGTCATGTAAATTATATTAACCAACTATTTTGTTAGGTTGTATTTCTGTATTTGTCCTTATCCAGATGCAAAATCCATGTTGGAACTACTTTTTGTTTTAGCTATGAGTCTATCTAGTACATATGTTTTGAAGCTGTTAAGATCCAGTATTCATATCTAACCATGTTTTGATAATGGGCACAGTTTTGGGAATGCATGACGTATGAAGCCCAAAGTCTTCAGAAATACAGTTTAAATGTTTGTATGAGGATTGTATGTCAGACATGATTTGGCACTTTGTACATTTTTATACATTTTTATGTATAACAATGACTCCTAGCAACGCTGCTGTGACAAAACAACTTCCTACTTTTGGATGAATTAAGTATATATCGATGAATGCCTCCATAACAACCAGAATGCACTTGGCTTGTTGCACAGCTGTGCTCTTTGTCTCTCTGTGCTGCCTTCTTCCAAATCCTAATGTAGTAAAAAGTTGAGTCTGAAAGTACTTTTGATTTAATGTAATTGTGTCTCAGAGATGGAAGATATTGAGTTCTCAGAGCTGCGTGCAGCCTGTGAGTCCTCCTCAAGAGAAACACCTCTCTCACTGCGATCTATGCTGAGCTGAATGTTAGCAGGAGTTTCAGGGAGTTTGCTGTGTTGAGTTTTAGTGACTTCCTCAAATCCTCTCAACAAAGTCTAAATACTTTCCCTTCTATTTGAAAATAATGGTTAGGCACAGGTTTTCAGAATCACCTCACTGTCATCATCACATTTCTTCTCTCACAAGTGCCGTCTGACATTGCGTGCGTGCGTGTGTGTGTATATGTGTGTGTGTGTGTGTGTGTGTGTGTGTGTGTGTGTGTGTGTGTGTGTGTGTGTGTGTGTGTGTGTGTGTGTGTGTGTATGTGTGTATATGTGTATGTGTGTGTATATGTGTATGTGTGTGTGTATATGTGTGTGTGTGTGTGTGTGTGTGTGTGTGTGTGTGTGTGTGTGTGTGTGTGTGTGTGTGTGTGTTGTGTGTGTGTGTGTGTGTGTGTGTGTGTGTGTATGTGTGTGTGTGTGTGTGTGGCCTAGCATTACTATACTTGTGGGGAACTAAATCTGTTTACAGCCACTGTGGGGACTCGCCTCCCTTATGGGGACAAAATTGAGGTCCCCATAAGGGGAATCATTAACTTTAGGGTGAAGACTTGGTTAGGGTTAAGGTTAGGGTTAGGCATGTGTT
>NW_011365297.1:0-2522 GCF_000735185.1 Notothenia coriiceps | reverse complement strand
GTGAAGTCATGTGAAACTTTTTTTTTTAATGTTTTTAAATATTATTTTGTAGAATATATTAGGCCCTCAAATACCCATGTGTATTTGAGTTTTCCTTAAGCCCCGCCTCCCATTATTAGGTCCAGTCTCTGGATTTGTCTTGTAGCACATTTTACAACTCTGATGTCATAAATATTTTAATAAGGGCTTTTCAAGTATTCGTACTAGATAGGTTCATCTAAATAAATTAGATGCTGATTTACAGACATCTTCCACGATGTAAATCAACGGGAAAACTTATTTTTCGGCCCCATGACGTCACCAACTGACACAGAAGTTGTAGTACCACCGTTTGGCCACTTGGAACATTTGCTCCCTCGATCCCTGTGGGATAAGAAAAAGGTGCAGGCTGCAGGGGAAAAAAAGTATCGTGTCAGTTAGGCTTAAGGAGAAATAACAGCTTGAACTGATATTACCATCATTTTTAAGTCCATTTTATGTCTCTGATATTATGACTTAGACATTGGAGAGCAAAATAACAATAAAAAAGCCAAACACAAACAAATATGCATAATGCGCTAAGTTGGGTACACCTTGCTGATTATTCTTGCATATTGGTGACGTTCTTATGTCAACACAACGGACAGCATTGAAATTATTTTAAAATGATCGACGTCATGTCCATATATCGTGCTAGAATCCGCTAACAAAAATGATTTAAAAGTCATGTAATTATTCATTGTAGTTTCCATATATAATATGATAAATGGATAACGTAATGATCTAGTTTCAGTCTCTGCTGCTCCATCCAGTTCTTATCAGACATCACAGCCCCATCACACTGTGCAGGCCTCACACTTCAACTGGTAGCAACCAAATCTAAAATCACACCATCACACATTTAACATCCTTTCCAGATTACTGTCCTCTCCGTTCAGGCTCCTGTCTTCATGCATTCTGATTAATTCAGGCTGCAGTCACATGTACTCAAATGGCTTCACTACAAGATAATGTGATTCTTTAATCCATTGTCAGCTATTGTACATTTTACACTTTGATGTATTCTCTATTCAGAAGCTATGCCTGCAAAGCCTCATTAGTTCTCCCCTTTGTAACGCCCTTATCCAGGTTGACTGTTATAGGTCAACAACTTTGTTTGCTGCCTTTTTAATATGCAGGTGGTGTTCACTGGAGCATTCAAAGAAAAGTGGGTTATGTGTGTTAGACCAAGGACCTTTTTACAATGTCAGTTTCTAGTTTGAAACACAGTTGAGCCTCTGTGGTGCAGGAATGAGTCCTTCACCCAAAATGAGTTCGCATTTTAGCACTATCGGGTTTCCTTGTCTCAAAGTCAAGGGTTTTTGAATGAGTTGTTGTTTAAATGCCTGAAATAAGGTCAAGATCTCTGTTTTGTTCTACGACAAAAAATACTTCAGTAAATACCCCACTGGTGTCTAAATGAGACGACTAAACGTCATCACGCCGAAAAATAGCCACCTTTAGCTTAGCGGTGGTGAAGTGAGGTCATGTGACCGTGCTGTAGTTCCTTTATAGCCCAACATTAGCCGCCTTTAGCTTAGCGGTGGTGACGTGAAGTCATGTGACCGTGCTGTAGTTTCTTTATAGCCCAACATTAGCCTCCTTTAGCTTAGCGGTGGTGACGTCAAGTCATGTGACCGTGCTGTAGTTCCTTTATAGCCCAACATTAGCCTCCTTTAGCTTAGCGGTGGTGACGTGAAGTCATGTGACCGTGTTGTAGTTCCTTCATAGCCCAACATTAGCCTCCTTTAGCTTAGCGGTGGTGACGTGAAGTCATGTGACCGTGCTGTAGTTTCTTTATAGCCCAACATTAGCCTCCTTTAGCTTAGCGGTGGTGACGTGAAGTCATGTGACCGTGCTGTAGTTCCTTTATAGCCCAACATTAGCCTCCTTTAGCTTAGCGGTGGTGACGTGAAGTCATGTGACCGTGCTGTAGTTCCTTTATAGCCCAACATTAGCCTCCTTTAGCTTAGCGGTGGTGACGTGAAGTCATGTGACCGTGCTGTAGTTCCTTCATAGCCCAACATTAGCCTCCTTTAGATTAGCGGTGGTGACGTGAAGTGATGTGACCGTGCTGTAGCTCCTTCATAGCCTAACATAAATCAGAAATCCTAAAGTGCTGTTAATATATGGAGATTATCCTGCTGAACTAAATGTGTAAGAATCAGAAACGTTTGTTTGACTCAGAGATTATATTCCAAAATCATATGGAGGAATCCCACTGTTTTACATGCAACAGAAGAAGAGTCTAACGTAAAGCCAGCACATAATATACTTCTCCTTCAGAACAGTTTACATTTCCTCTGTTTCCCAGCTGACAGTGTTTCCACTGTGTGTCCCCCGAGGACAGGGTTACTGAAGTTACCGAGTCACCTGGGCGCCTCCACAGCCCTCACCTGTACACACAGGTGCTGCGTCTCAAGCTGTGCACTTCTGTTGTGCAGAGATTCACGGTTTGAAGTGCCCCTAGAAATGTTTCTGTCACATACAATATATGACATTTG
>NW_011365296.1:0-2877 GCF_000735185.1 Notothenia coriiceps | reverse complement strand
TCTTTTGCTGCTGCAGCGTAAACATTTCCCCAATTGGTATCAATAAAGTACTTCTTATTTTATCTTAATCCTCAAATATTAGCACATTTTACTTTAAAAAAAACAAAACACATTGATGTAACTACATACACATATCGATATGTTGTATACATATTGCAAATCAAAACCTTTATTGACCACTAACTACCAAAAATTGCATTTCTATCCTGTTATTAATGCATTCAAATCGTGATTCAAATGGCCCGCCACGAACTTCCGGGAACTTTCTGAGTCTCTCTGAACCACGTGACGATCAAGCATTTTGGACTTCCGCTGTCGCAACTGGTCGCTGGACCAGCCAATCAGAATTGACCTTCTTGAGTTCTCCGATTGGTTGGTTTTGTTGCACATTTGTAACGCTGTGACAACTTCAGCGAGCGCAGGCAAAGCTGAGCGCGCACAGTCTAGAAAGGTCGAGCGAGCGAGGGAGAGAGAGCGCGTGCAGCTGTCTGCCTGCGCACGGAGCAGGAGTTTTATGAGAGAAAATATATTTCTCTGTGCTCAAAAATCTTCAAGTGCGAGCTCAATCGCATTTTCTATGCTCAACATGTTTCATTGCGTGCTCAGGATAGAGGCACAAATATAACGCCATACAGGTCAACAAACAAAGTCAAACAATTGATTTTTAAGCAGGCAAACAATCACAGCTCCCATAAAATGATTTAAGTATGTTTATGTCATTGTAGCGTGTCCTCTTCTCACTCTTCATATTCACCAATTTATATTCTCCCAGGATTGTCCTTTTTTTATCGTAAGAAGTGTGCTATTGTTAGAGCTATGATTGGAGATGCAGTTTGGCCAGCCTGTGTCTGTCCTGTGAGACATTGTGTTCATTAAAGACTGCAGCAATACTGAATAAAAAACATTCAATTAAAGACCACCATACCTAAAAATAGAAAATGAAATCCTGTTAAGCAAGGTCTCTTTGACTCTGATGTGTCTATTTTTTAGAGCGAGATGGAAAATGTACAACTTTAAAAACACAGTAAATCCTGTATGATATGCATGTGGGGGGGAGCCATATGGCCGTGTTTTAGCAATACAACTGTTGCTCTGTTGGGAGGGGAGGGCTTCTGTTCTCATGTCGCTGCATGAATATGAATATGAACATATTGCATGTCGACACGAGCAGGGCATGAACATATGAGGATGCTCACTGGGGGCCCCCCGCGGTGGCCCCTCGTCACCTTGACAGCTCGGAGCCCTCTGGAGATCAGCCTGTCAGTCACTACTCAGCTTCAGATCTGTGTTTGTGATCACTCACCGCTCACTAATGTGTCAAGTTGTGACGAGAAACTGGGTCGTTATCCTGGCACTGATTTGATGTGTGTTTGCAATGATGCTCTTTGTGTTTGTGTGTGTATAATTCTCCCTTGATGGGGCTACAAAATGCCTCAATGATGTTTCTACTTTCATATTATTGGCCATGGATATATATATAGATTATTCCCCTTTATCTTTCTGTTGGCAGTTGAGAAATTCCAATGCCTCCAATACGTGATGACAAAATATAAAATTACACACAGCACTGACTGACGGACGTTTTTATTACAGTTTTTTTGTATTGAATTTGAAAGGTATCATTGATCATAACTGATGGATACAACAGCTTAAACTACAAAATGAAGGCTGGATTTGTGCTTAATTATATTTTAAAGGGGCCCTATTATTAAAGAGCACCAGGAAAAGCGCTAAAATACCATGTATTCTTATTCTTATTATTTGTTTTTTTTACCTCTCCTGTAGTGTGTTCTTTAGGTTTTTGTGCATGCACATGGTCTGTAAAGGCAACAATCTCTGTGTTCTCCCCTGATGAACATGAAAATGAGCATATGTCCTCTTTTAAGGAAATTACCACGTTTAACTCACATTAACATTAAAATGTCCTTGATCAATGTAATTCCTTTTTATTTCCGTACTGGCCACATAGAGATCCCTTTCAGTAACGCCTTCTGAGACATTCAATCAACAGTTGGTTGACTTGCCTGTCATTTTTTCACCACATGGTGATGGTGCATCGCAACGATTTGGAACGACTGACACTGTATATTAAATATGACTGTCTGAGCTTTAACAGCTTCTTTCCTTTTATTGCAGAAACCTGTTGGACATGGACACCTTCTCTAAGTCAGATCCAGGTAATTTTCTAATTTATTCTTTAATCAAATTCAACTTTCATGTCTTTAATTTCAGCTCAACAGTGATTTGAAATCCCCAATGCCATTTACAGAAGTTCAATTTCATGCAGTGATTATTAAATATCCTCTTATTTGCACCTTATCAGTGCACAGCAAGCAAGAGCATCACACACACCATACAGCAGCTCATTGATGAAAAGCTCTGTCCCAGGGGTCAACTGGCAGACTTTCAATCAAGTTTGTTATTAGAGCAACTACCTACTGCAGGATGATTGACACATAGCTTTGTTTGCCACATAGCAGGAGGTACAACATGAGCAGCAGTGAGCGGTGGACAGTTACTGTGATTACTGCTGCTAAGTATGAGGGGCCGTACAGGCCGTAATTCATACTGGTCCTCTCACGCACATACATTCTCCTTTTACATACATATATTTTCACTCTTACATACATACATTCTCCTTTTACATACATATATTTTCACTCTTACATACATACATTCTCCTTTTACATACATATATTTTCACTCTTACATACATACATTCTCCTTTTACATACATATATTTTCACTCTTACATACATACATTCTCCTTTTACATACATATATTTTCACTCTTACATACATACATTCTCCTTTTACATACATATTATGTTCACTCTTACATACATACATTCTCCTTTTACATACATATATTTTATA
>NW_011365295.1:13950-51104 GCF_000735185.1 Notothenia coriiceps | reverse complement strand
AATTTCTTGATTTTTGGCAATTTTAAGTCTTTTAAAAGTATGTGCTTTATTTCTAAAATGTTTACATGGACTGGCCCCCCCTCCCTTAGGGGAATTCATCCACAAAAAAAACACTGGACGCTGCACTAGGTCAGAAACCAGAGGAGACTGAAGTCCACTGCAGACGGACCACTTTTGGACAAAATCTCGATTAAAAGGCAGCTCATTCTGGAATAGCCTCCCAACTGAGATACGGGATTGTCCCACTCTCAATAGCTTCAAAGGTCAACTGAAAGAATGGTTGAGAAACAACCAGACGTGTAATCACCGCTAAATGCACTTTAACACAGGGGTATCTCCTCTTGCACTTTATGCATCTCTTGTATCATCTCTTGCACTTAATATGTCGTTGCTGCTATATTGTACTGCCATGTGGTAAATACTTGTGTGTGCTGCTCTTGCTCTTTTGCATATCATGTTTTTTGCTATGTTTACAAATGTCATGTTCGTATGTCAGGGACTACGGATGGAAATGAGCTCAAAGCTAAAATCCGGCATATTTACTACACTTGAAGCATTATTTGTCTAAAGTGTTCATTAATGTGCATTGTCCCTATTCAAATAAACGATTAAATGAAATGAAAAACATCCAACTCACCATGATGAAGACCTGGTCCTGAATGCGTTTGTCTCCCTTGGCGTCTGCCAGCTCCTCCAGGCTGTGGAGGCCTTGCTGGATGGACTGCAGGGAGCTCTGGAGGTGACTGAGTTTCTCCTCTAGTCCTCCCAGAACCCTTTTCTCCTCCTTTGCCACACACTGGAGAGCTGACTGCTCCTCTTGCTCCAGCGCCTCTCTGATGGCTCCGTACTGCTGCTGCACCCCCGTTCGAGCCTTGCTTAAAACCACCTGGACACACAATGACAACCAAAGTCAAATAATGAAATTGTTAATTCCTTTATATCTTCTCTTTGCAGTTAGATGTCTCGGAAGTCCATTTTTTTGTCTACAATGCAATCAACAGATTTGTTTTCTAAAGTAACTATTTCCTCAAATCAGAACACACTTCAATAATGACCATGAGATCGCCATATATCAGCCTAAAAGTAAATTATGTTAAATGTATACATTTTACTTTCTCTACTTGAACATAGGGCTGCTCGATTATGGCAAAAATCATAATCTAAATTATTTGGGTCAATAATTGATATCACGATTATTAAAAACGATTATCCATTTACTTTGAAAACATCAAAAAAAATTGGTTTTATAATAATAATAAAAATAAATCGTTATATTTAGATCACATTGTTTTCGTAATCGTTGCAAGCCATAATCGTAATTGCAATTACTTGAACATTGACAACATTAGAAGGACAGGTGAAAGGAAATCTTGGGCATGGTACACGTGACATGATAGTTTTTTGTAAGGCAACGCATTGTTTCTCTAGCACAATAATATCCTGAAGTATGTGATAAACCATTATTTTCAAATCTGAGTGCATGTTTGAGATTGGAGGGAGGATCTGTGAATTTGCAATATGCGAGATCATGCAAGTGCAACCCGGTTCTAGGTTAGGCTTGTGAGACTCCTGTTGTCTGAGCCCAGCTTTAGAAAGCACACATGATTAAGGGAGACCTTTAGAACTTTAAAGAATTTAAAGAATTTAACTTTCATGCCAACAAAGCCCCTTTGAATTGAATTGAATTGAACTAAACTTACACTGAAGGTCTCTTTCTTCTGTGTGAGATCGGTCGCAGTGTTCTTCACTTCTTGTTCAGCCTCCTGCAGGTGTTTTATTTCGTCTTTTAGATTTCCCTGTTGTACAGAGATAAAAAATAAAACAACATTTATTGCTATTGCTTTGATGACAACTAACTTAACTTTAACAACATGTACTGCGTACCTACAGTTTATATGGTGTTGTATAGAGACCACTTACCCTGAGCTCTCTCTCTGCCTCCCTGATGCTGATGCAGACGTGGTCACGGTGGGAGCCTATGACCGTACACACCGTGCACACACACACTCCACACTGCCGACAGTATATACGGTTTATCTCCTGATGCTCCTGGCACCTCCAGGGGGAGAAGTCCTCCATGGGGGGAACCAGGGTGTGATTCTGGAAGACAGGGGAGTCCAGGTGGGGACGCAGATGCTCTGAACACATGGAAGCTCCGCACACCAGACAGGTCTTTACAGCGGGCTGGTGCCTCATTTTAGGGCAGTAATGGCAGGGCACAGGGCTGGCATGTTTGCCCTCTGACTCCGGGGAGTACCCAGTACGATATGGGGATACTGGAGCAACAGCAGGAGGTTTGGAGGATATCAGGGGAGGCCTGCTGACATTGTGTACAGGAGACTTCCCTGGAGTGGAGACTCCAGGGAAGGAATCTGAGTTGGCAGACATGGCAGGTTTCCTTGGCGATGCATGAATTGTGGCATGTGCGCCTATCTTGGGGGTTGCAATGGCGGGTGCATCACATATATCTACTTCGTTGGAGGTGTCAGAGTCATCCATTATGACGACTTCTTCGTATTTATGCTGGTTCTGCTGGGTTGAGATGTCATCATATGGCACATCACGTGAAAGTACTGAGTTGCTGTCAGAATTGTCACCGGAGGATGTGCCTTTACCATAATCAGACTGTGTGGATTCTGGTTGCACTGCTTTCTTGGATGTCTCCCTACTAGTCGACTGTGCAGGTTTATCTGAGAAGGAAGTGCTGGGAGTCTCTGGGTCGTTGGACCGCTCAAGTGGAGACGCCACAGTTGATCGCTTTGTATCAGGTTGCTCTGATACAGGTGTGCTCGCTTTTCTCTTCCCAAGAAGTCTGCTGGTGAGTGAGGGCCTCCGCAAATTCTCATTTGTAGTTTGTTCAGCAGTTCTCGAAGTGCCTTTTTAAATAGAATACAAACAAAGAAATATTTGTTAGAGGGAGGGTTGACTAAGTATTCCTGAACA
Organism: Notothenia coriiceps; assembly: GCF_000735185.1. Classification (NCBI taxonomy): domain Eukaryota; kingdom Metazoa; phylum Chordata; class Actinopteri; order Perciformes; family Nototheniidae; genus Notothenia; species Notothenia coriiceps. The sequence continues at coordinate 48,161 of NW_011365295.1, read as the reverse complement.
AAAACATCTGCATGCTGCCTTCTGTCCAGCATAACTCATACTACCTACTGAGCAGTTCCACTTTATTCAATCTGAGTAGTTATCATCTAATTCAATTCTCTTTTGTTTGTTACTATGCCGCCTTGTGAGCTCACTTTGTAAAGCTGTCAGTCAAAGTCTACGGTCTGCGATAACTGACTAACATGAAACTGATACATAAGAAACTGTATTTACTGTGGTTAGGTAATGGCATGGCTGGTACAGTACCTGATACACTTAATAAAAGGTCAGTATCAACATGGATACTTATCATGGATTTCGGATTGGTGTAACCTTTAAACTGGTATAACTTGAAATGACTGTCAGTTAAGCATTAGTCATAAGCTGTAGAATACAAATATTTAATTAGAAAGAGGTGAATAAGAAAGAAAAAACATGCCATTTTATGCTAAAAACACAGGGAAACTGAATCACTCCACACTATGAGCACCTCAGACATGTTTGTATCAGACCTTAACCCTCACTGTCTATTTGCTAATGAGAACTATAAACTTTAGAGAGATAAGATTTAGCCTCTGACCCCTGAAACAAACACGACATGAAATCACACAGGAGTGAATGCATAAAAAAATAAGCAATTTTAACTGCCTCTTTATTTACAAAACGTTGAGGATGTTGTGGGATTGGCATTTCCGGTAAGGAAGGAAGCTAGAGAAAATAATATATTAGCGTGCCAAATTAATGAATAGTTGTTTAGCTTTTGGCAAGCACTTAAACAAAAAAGCTAATCAAAACTAAAAGTAACGTAGCTAGTCTTTTCAACAGGGACATGCCAGTTTGAGTCATCTTACGTTGCCTTACGTTTATGTAACACATGGGAAGGAGACCTCTCACGTTAGCTAAGTTAGCTAGCTTTAACTGCTGCATTCGCTACTTAATTATCCTTTATTCTAACCACACGTTAACAACCATAGTTGCCATAGTTTCAACGGTACCTGCAGTGTTGCGAGGCTGAGCCCAGCGGTAGTTGCCGGGCAGCAGTTTGCCATCAAACGGCATAGTCTTGTACACAGTTGTGCACCTCCACTCCGGACAGTGGTACGGTCCGGTCGGGGTTACACTCCACAAGTCTCCGATGCACCGCGGGCAGAAATGGTGGTTACATCTCAGAGTGACGGGTTCCCGGGTCAGCTCGTTGCACAGGGGACACTTCGTCGGGGTGTCCAAGGAAGCTCCCATTTTGTTAAGATTGATTTGTAGTTTCTGTTTCCGCCTATGTCGAGTTACAGGAGGCGGGACTTCATGTTTGAATCCCGCTCCCCCTCCTGGTAGGAGAAGCCCCTCACTGCAGTGCGCAGTACCACACGCCCCTCCTTCTCAACCTCAAGATCGCCCCTCCTTCTCAACCTTTGAGACACGTGACGGGACGGCCCCTGCTTCTCAACCTTTGAGGCACGTGACGAGCTTCACTGATGACGCGTTGCATCCTGTTTCCGGGGTAGCAGTTCTCTTCCCTCCCTTCAATCTAACCCTTCCCTTCCCCCCATCCTAACCCTAACCACTCCCTACCTTTTTACCTAATCCTAATCTTCCTTCCTCCTCCCAAACCTAAACCCCAAAACCTCTCCTACTGTAAGAAATTAAAATCAATGTTGATATGACGTAATTTAAATTAAATACAGGGTTTTAATATAAAGCAGTTTTATTCTGAAAAAACCGGAAGTTCACACTAACTATTAACTTAACACTTTTATTCTGAAAATTCTTCATTTCCGGTTAGCATTAGCATGTGGCTAACGTTTTGAAAACCGTGAATTGAAGGTGAAATGAGATGTGATGTTGCACACTAAACACACTGGGATTAACACTCATTTATTGACGCTGAAATAACGTTTATCAGGGAATGTGTAAATAACCACAGACATCAGAATTATATATATATTAATAATATAAGATATAATATGTTACTTTTGTGACTGGGTAAGTACACAACACGGGAGTCGGGACGTCACGTGCCTCAAAGGTTGAGAAGGAGGGGCGTCCCGTCACGTGCTCAAAGGTTGAGAAGGAGGGGCGATCTTGAGGTTGAAAAGGAAGGGCCTGTGGTACTGCGCACTGCAGTGAGGGGTACTACCCTGGTGGTGCTTGTCTTAAAGGGACACCCACATTGAATGGGGGAGCAAGTAGCCTACTGTAAGATATTTTGATTTTGAACTAAAGCACTACTAAAAGAATACCCCATTACAGTCCTGCATTCATATACAATGGTACCAACGTGTTGCAACAAAATGTACTTAAAGAGTACAAAATAAAGGGTAAGCATTAGGTGCAACAAATAATGGCTAATAGTGGTATTTTCTTAGTTCCCTTCTCCCCCCACAGCATTCCTGTATTTTTGATGGTCTCATAGGGTGGTCTAGACATGTGACTTGGATAAATGCTATTGTTTCGTGTGAGTTAGAGGTTAATCTTTCATAATCTCAAAGACGTTTTATCTTTCAAAGAGACTCTGCTCTTGCTTGTGTTGCCTGGAAATATGAAGTAAGAGTTGTGACTGTAACAGCTACATTCAAATGTTGTGCTTTGACTTTAGGGTCATGGAATTTAAAGGTTAGTATTAAATAAGAAGTACATTTGAAAAATGTTATTCCCACATTACTATTCCATCAATAAACTCTCTTGCTTTCAGACCGTGGCATCATCCAGTGGCCTGTCTTGCATAAAAGAGAAACCAATTCAGCCTTAAAGTATGTGGCTCTCCTTTTCCAGACAAATACATTTTGAGTGATTGTCAGTGTCAAAAGAACATTTATTTCAATATATCTATCTTATATTATCATATTACAATACATATATTTTAATCAGATAATCAGACTTAGAATGTTTTTGTTCTTGAAACCATTTTATTTTTTAACACAAATACTTTGTTGTCATTATCTCCTAATGTAACTTATTTTATTTCCTGCTATGTGTTCTTCAGCTTCTTAAACAAAGTCATTTTAGTTGGTGATGCATTATTGCATAATTTCTCATCTTGCAAAGTCATCATTATTTTTAAATGTCCAACTTATTCTGACTTTTGGTTCATAGTGTCAAACTGGTCGTGCTCGGAAAACACAGGATCCTACATTTCCCAAAATGCAAGTTGATCAATCTACAGAGGACTTTACTTAAAGGGGAGTCGGGACCTGCAAAATGCACTTTTTGATGTCTTTTATACATAAATATGTGTCCCCGGTGTGTCAGGGAACTCACGCAGCGTCAGAAAATAAAACCCTCTCTCTTTTCCTCCGTACCCAAATCTCTAAAAACGGGGGTACAAAAGAGCTGATCCAGATTTGCGTTTTTTTTTTAAAGCTTTCTACCCCAAATCAGCACTTTTAAAACAGGAAATGAAATAGAGGGATATGAGGCATGGGTGATCTGTTTGGTATTTTGAGCAAAACAATTCATAGACATGTTTTTTATATATTTTTATATATCTGAGACCTATGCTATTGCCTAAAAATAGCATGATAGGTGCACTTTAAATTTATCACAGGCTGAGTTGTACTTAACTTTATTAATAATATAATAATCATTTGGAAACATCACTTTTGTCAAATAAAGACACACAACAGAGATGTACAGTGAAAACCTTTATTAAGTGTTCATAATTCATATATTCTTAAAGGAATCTCTTTACTGGTTCTAGATTAACCTCCTCCATATTTGCTAATTGTTTGGTATCTATAGAATATTTATTTACACAGAAAAATATCCACAGGTGACGCTGGGACAGCCTTACTTATCCATAACCACCACTTTTCACTCCTCAGGCAAACCAGTCACTATACATTATACTCCAACTCCATCATGTTACCCTGTATGTCCCAACAAAACAAAGCGAGTAAAAGGGGAGTTAAAGAGAGAAAAACGGAAAGAGGGAGCTGGAGACAATGACAGAGACACACACATTTAGCTACACAACAGAACAATTGTGTGTGTGAGGCTGGCATATTGGTTCTTTAGGCCAACTATAATAGCACATTCACACCAACACTCACATGTGCATGCACTCACTCACACTCACTCACACACAAACAGACCTTCCATACACACACACATACAGAAGCACACTCACACAGCGGCTATGAGTCCTGCAGCACACAGTCCTTATAGCCCCATCACAGTGTAGATACCAGAGACTATAAAATATCAGATTTCTTCTCAAACTGAAGCGCTGTGCAAATTTAGCTAGCAGGGCATTGAATGGATTTAGTTAAAATTCCTAGAACATCTTTAATATTCACTGTACATACTTTTAAATACAAGTTTTTTTCTCTTTTAGATGATAATATTCTTGTACAAAATATCTTAAATATTTTTTTTCTTCCATTAAATGAAGTAGAACAATGGGGTGTATGAGCAAAAAAGAAACTTCAATCTTTCATTGTCAAACTTTACATATGAAACACAATAGATTTACATCAACTCGATAATATCTGAAAATGAGCAGTTTCTTTTTTTTCTCACAAATAAAACATGACACACATTCTGACGGTGGTACACACGGCTAAGTGTTAAAATAGTTTAATACTTGTAATTACAGAGTTTTTCAATGTTTTTCTTCAAATGTACTGTATGTGCGTTGAGCTGTGTTTGTGCATATGAGTGTGGTGGCTTGTGTTTGTTTGTGTGTCTGTGTGTGTCTGTGCTCGTACTGCAGGTGTACAATGTCAACCCTGTGCCTTCTCAGGTAGGTAATGGGAAGTCTGTATACTTCTCGGTAGAATAACAGTCTCTGCCCCTGCCATGGTCTATGCAATGTTGTGCAAGGGTGAGGTCTGTAGACACATTGGGGTAGAAGTGCATCGGGCTCCATCTAAGTGCTGGGGACGATTCGGGGACGGCAAGCAAAATGGATGGACTTTGAGGGTAGGGTACACTGGGTATTTGGCAGGTTGATGTGAAAGGCAGGCTGGCTGGTTCCACAGAATTCCTCTCCTCCACAGAACTGGATGGCCTCTCTCCGCTAAGCTGATGTTGAGGGTTGACGGGTACTTCATGAAAACAGACACATGGAAATTCAGGGACCTGAGGGAAAGAGAAATATTTTATTTTTTGCAAAAATGCATTTATTTCCGTGAGTGCTTTGTTCTTTACTTGAGTTTTTCTTTTTCATACTACTTTAAATGCCTGCTACATTTCATTGAAATGGGAACTATTGTTTTTTCTAAACTCAAGTCTTAAAATCTAATTATATTGGTCAAAAAGGCAATTTGCTTAGTACATTTTCCGGAAAATACTCTTTTAAAGGTGGGGTAGGTAGTTTTGGAGAAACCAGCTCGAGTGCGCTAGAATTTGAAAATACACAGCCGGAAAAAAATCGCCCACTTCCTTACAGAGCCCCTCCTCCAACACACACGCACACGCACATGACCAATGAGGGCACGAGATAAGTTTGTGCACAGATGGAAGGCTGACAGGCAGGTAGGCCATCCAGTTATTTTAGCCGGGCCGGCTCAGATGATTGGTCGTGCTTTTTACAGTACTACGGCTTCCACAAATGAATATTTTTATGGATTTTTTGTCAAAGCACTTCAGATATTCATTGCTATCGGGATGTTAAGAGCATTCCATGGAATATAACAAAAAGTGTATCTCGAGCCGGTTTCTCAAACTTACCTACCCCACCTTTAATTGAGCAGAAATATGTATGTAGCAAATGTAAGAATTATGTAATTAGTAGTTTTACTTGAGTAGACGATGTGATTATTCCTCTACCACTGATATAAATGTAGTTGTACTTTTATTTGAGTATTGAGTATATTTCAGAGTAAAATATTGCTATTTTTTTCCATTACATTTACTTGAAACTGACGATACACTGTGGTATTTTATTAAAGTATCTGAGTACTTGTTTTACTGTCTGTTGAAGGGGGCTACAGGAGTAAAAGAGTGATGAAGAGTGTCAATTATAAAATGAATTGACACTTTACTGGGAATGTGGACACATCTCATGGTAATCAAATATAAAAGAACATTGATGATGATGATGGCCGACATAAGGTCATTGACTGATAGATGGACATATCTAAAGATGATGATGATGTTCATTATGTTAGACTTTACTTACCTTAAGATTTTGGTTAGGCATTGCCTCCCTCTGCAAAAACATAAACACAGAGTAAAAGATAAAAGTGCTAACACGGTTCTCAAGGTCGGGCTATTATTAGACTCCCTTGTTCACATCCTTCCCGATGACTGGTTGGGTGTATTGCACAAAAACACCAGTAGATGGCACCAGGGATGAGCTGAAGTGTATTTAACTGTAGTAAAATATTCATAATAATAGATTTCCCAGAGCCCTAAACCAAGGAATGGTTAATCAATGAAGCAGAGAGGCTTTTGATTGACTAGTTAAGTTATCAATCTTAGCATTCGGAGTTTCACCTTTTAGATCTTCATCTTGTTTTATTCTCTCAAATTTGTCATTTGAATATATCTATATAAAATATAGATTGAATTTATCTCCTGTGAGATGTGATTGTATTACTATGTAGAGAATAGTACCAGCTGCATGCACAGATGATTTGACAATTTAACTAAAATGATGAAACATATTTGCTTCTCTCATAAGAAAGTGAAATTTCAAGCCCCTTTCAAGTATTGTCATATTTTCATTTTTTCTTCTTCATTCTTCTTCTTTCTCCACACTTTAGTTTGATGGTTTGCCCATGCCTGCATGGTTCTATTTCAATCTACATGGCATGGACAAACTAATCCCATTTCCCTCTGGGAGACATACCTGGATCCGGGCCTTTTCACAGTACCTCAGACCTGTGATGGTAATGCAGACATTGCATATTCATGGTCACACGCCTATAGGCCAGGCCATTTCCATGATTAAATCATGAAAATGGGTGGGATATTAAGATATTCCAGCTGTCTTTGGATCTTAGTAGCGAGCACATACAGTATGTGACTTGAAATATAGGTATAACATTTAAAATGAACCTTAAAGTATGTTAAAACCCCTTCACTAGCAGAACACCAGTAAAGCGGTTTGTTACCTTAGTTTGGATGCCGTCCGCTTGAATCCTCTCAGCCTTGACCAAATATACATTGTTTGACAGCAGATTGCCCTGTGAATCTCTGTGTAAATGCATTTAATATTACAATATTTCACTAAGAGATGTTAAATTAGCAAAAGAGCAAACAAATTGGAATGGTAAAAACATGTCAAATTAGGTGGGAGAAAAAAAGTTTTTCATTTAAAGGCTGCTTCAAAACTTTACTTCGAGTGGATAAATAAAATAGTGCAACATTCAGCTTAGCAAGGTTGAAAGTCACATGGTCTGTGTTTGATGAGAATACTATTCTTAAAGGTTTATAATTTACTTTAAGTGTATGCTTTTTGCCAGCCCACTATTGCAGAAATTACAAGAGTGCACTTTTAGGGCAAGTTGTCTTGTGGCCAGCCAAAAACAAACTTAATACACATAAGTGACTCTAAGATGTAAACCATTATGCAAGCTACAAAAATAATAATTGGAAAGTCACTGTAATCTGTTTCTAGATGCATGTTTTTCGTATGTGATAATTGTGTAGAGATATTTATTATTCAAAAAACGTTGGAAATGAAAACCTTTGTCTCCCCCCGCACCTTCAATGTCACTATTATAGACACCCTGGTACACACATGTAGCTGCTTTGCCTGATGCTGATTTTAATGACTGATTGAACCACAGCAATATTGTTTTAGAGTTTTTATATGTTTAACTGCTATGCCTGTCATCTTTGCTCTATGTGTTGGTGTTGTCTCCTGGGTTCGGTAGTGCCCGGAGTCTGTCTTTTTATTTATTTTCCTCCCAAACCCCATCCCCTCAGGAAGCCTTTGCCTCCTGTCAGGTCATCATTGTAAATAAGAATTTGTTCTTAATTGATTTTCCTGGATAAATAAAGGTTCTACTACTACTACATTATTTCGTTAAACTAATTTCAGGAATAGAAAAATAGATTTGGTGAGGAAGGTAGCCTTATGATTAAAGAAGCTGTCCTACACCATATATGAATCACTTTAGGTTCACATGATGGCAAGTAGCAGACTTGTTGAAGATATTAAATCCCAACATGTTCTGCACCTGGCTTTGAATTCCAGCACAGTGCACAGGCCAAGAGTACATTTCCAAAAAGAGATCAATAAAATATCACATATTGTCGGATTAGATAGTATATTCTCACCCTTGCTCTCAGCCAGCAGCTCTTCTGACATGAGTCCGTCCTGCCGGTTCCCGAGGACGAAGGCCAGGAAGGAGAGGATGAGAGCGTCCAGGATGCCCATGATGGCCAAGATGTAGGCCCAGCGCACTGAGCAGGCTCCCAGGCTGTATTTGTCCGTCTGCTCCCCGCACATCTTCCGCACCTCGTCACTGTCCCAACCATCAGGATAGATGATACAGCCCAGCACCAGACAGACACCTAGTGAGAGGAGGGAGTAGGAACAAAAGGTATCCACAGGAAAAAGATGAGTTTAGGAGGGGAGGGGAGTGCAATAAATGAGGTCAGAGATAATGACATTTTGTGGAGGAAATGAGAAAAAATGAAGAAGAAGAATGATCATTTCAACTGCTTTTAAAATCTCTACCCAAATGTTCTCCTCTCTGGAGGTTTCGCTGTGTTTTGTATTACACTTATCACATTGATTTCCATTGACTCCCTTAGGTAGAGATTAGTCACTAGACACAATGTAAAAACATCAGTAAACAACCACAGCCACACAATAACAGCAAGAGTATTTGAGTGTCGTCACTGTTCCGATTACATCAAATGTCCTGAAAAAGGCCTTGGATTTCATCACATTCACATAGTTTGCTTGTTTGGTTACACAACGTCATGCCTGCCTCTCTCCTTGGATTTGTATTAGATTTAACTGGCTGCTCCTCATTCTTAGTTTTTGCCCAAAGGCTAAAACCTCTTTCTTCTTTAGTTTGAAAGAAATTCTTCTCTGAGGTGATGCTGCGGCAGAGCAGTACACGAAAAAGAAAAAAAGAGAGCCCATGCAGTGGTGCCGCCTTTCTCTCTCCCTCTTTAGATTTTTAACTAAGCTCCTCATTCTCACTTTTTGCCCAAGGGGAAAAATCTCTCTCATCTTCAATTTGGATTAGGTTCTTCTTTGAGGTGATGTTGCAGCAGAACAGCAGAGGACCTGGAAAAAGCAGCTGACTGCACAATTATCCGGAGTGTATAGCACATTAATAATAAAACACACACTCCCTACTTCTGATCCACAACTCTTCCCTATAATCTTTCCCCCTGTACACTACATGTTTGTGTTCCAGGCTTTTGAACATTATGTTGTGACTTCAATGAGTTTGCTACACACCTAATCTGCATTTGAAGGACCTGCATGCTGCTTTCACTTATATGCCTTTAAACAGAAGTGTATGTTTATATAACGTATGGATCACTTTCCTTATGTATCTTCTCTCTACAACCAAAATAGAAATCAATATGCTCTTTACTCTCTTCTTATGTGCATACACAGGCTGCTCACACGTACACATTAAAACACTCACGCTGCAGTTTGTTACAGGCTGCAGTCTATAACAGTGCCCAAAGATATCAGTGGGTGTTGAGAGATGTTACAGTGAGAAATAGAGTGAAATAACAGAGCGCTATATGCTGCAGGATCCCTGCATACATAGCAGAGCATATCCACTCCTCTTCTACCTCCTCCCCCCCCATGGCTCTGTCATAACAAATTCATATTCACGCCGAGGTTCAGAGAGCAAGGACTCAGGTTTTTATTCAGGCTCAGATGGACGGATGGTGGAGTACTGCAGTGACCTATTTCAAACATTTCTATGCCATTTGGCAGGGGAAACATTAGTCTACATTGCAATGTGAGCAAACATGTGATAAAGCAAAATACATTTGATTTGGTGATGTTGGTGTTGTCAGGTTGTGATAAGGCTTCCCTAGAACCTTAGCCCACACGAGCAGTATGCACAGTTTAGCATCAGAGCCTCTCAAACGTCATCGAGAGTCTATTACATGATTCAGTGAGTCACTGAGGCATTGATGTACAGTGTCGCCGGTGACTGGGTCCACTTGTGTCCTATCGCTAACAAGTCTCCACTGACCGTTTATAAGAGTGTGTCTACCGAGAGCAGGTCCAGACGTGGCAAAGCGTTAAAAAAAATTGCGGCAGTGTTGTTGAACAAATCCAACTTGAGTTATGTTCTTCGGAAAGTGGCTCAAGTCAAAAGCAGAATGTCTTCAGTCCCAGCACATAACAGAGACAGACCTCACCAGTGTCTTCATGGTTGGTTCAGCCTTACAAGATTTTTGAACATATCTGCCTTTCTCTGTCCTTGATTGAACACCAAATGTCCTACAACCCAAAAAGTGTTTAAAGTCCACCGTCCATAGCTTGTAGCAATAACAAAAGTAGCTTGCTCGCTCAGAATTTTTTTTAGGAGGAGTCTGCACTGAATTGTTGGGTTTATTTTTATAGCAGTGAGGACCCTAACATGTTCAGACTGGGTTGGATGAAAAGTGATGAAATCAGATAAAACAATAGAAACTGTATTAGAAATATAACATGATAACAGAACTGACTTTGACCTTTGCACTTTTAAAGGGAGATGTCCATCTTTAGATGGCGCTGAAAGCTGAGTCATCATACAGCTGCCATGTTATCAGTCGAGCTGAAGGGGAAGCTGTCTTTCAGTGGGGGTTTGAGAAATGGTCAATCATGGATAGTGGTGCATAAATCATGTTTTCAACTTGGAACAATGAGATCCGCCCAACGGTGCTTCTACTAACTGCATGGATGCTTTGCATATTATGGGTGTTTATGTAACAGCTTAACAGATATTATGTAAGTCAATACATGTTTCTCCCTCCCTCATGATGCATTTACTACAAAGGTAAGTTTTTCTAGATCCTTCTGGGTGTCTCCTGTACGCCATCATGAATATTACATCAGGAGCAGATAGAGGAGGCGCTCTGGAGAAGGTGAGAGAGAAGGGTGCAGGAAAAATACAAATAAAATATATGTGATAAACGCTGAAAGCATCAAGGTGCAGATACTAAAAGAGAACAAAAAAAAGATGTCATAGTTCTGGATGCCATACAAAAAATCTACCCCAATCAACTTGTGGGGATGATCCCAACAGAGGGAGATGCTGCTCCTGCTTCCAGAAACAGCTTGTGGGTAGGGGAGGAGACCATTTCCCATCAAAACACTGTAACGGTAAGACTGGAGTCTTCTAATCCAAAGCCACACACACAATCTTGCATGCCCGCTCCAGCACCCATTCACGTAACGAGGAGATTAATTACATGACCTTTTTCACACTTAGGCAAGCATTACAAAAATAAAAATGATGTATTGCAATTTTGTTGGAAAAGCAGCATATGTACTTAAACTCATTTAAACATTTTAAAATACTTCATGCATGCATATACATTTACGGGTAATATCTTTTGATAATAGATCAGATATGATCTGGGGCATTACGTTCAATTAACAGTACTTCTATGATGTTTAGGAAAAGTAGACAACATGGATGCCAAATGCAGATCAATACTAATGTTTGTATACTTTGAGGAATGCCAAAATGGGGACTTGAATTTAAGTTTTGGGTAATAGAAACCCCATTATCTCATTATCTGTTGGCATCAGCTGGCGTCACCCCTTACTCTCCACTGGAGCAGAGCTTCATGCTGCAGTGATAAAAGGTAGCAGCAGAAATAGCAGCACACCTGACAGAATGCAGCTGTCGGGGTGGAGACGAGATATTAACTGACTACATTATCCTACTCTTTCCGCTTTGCCCTTCTCTCTGTCAAGCTGGAGAGCAGCAGACAAGCTCGGAGAGAGGAGAGACAGATCATTAGGGACGGGCGAGGCAGAGAGAGAGGAGAGGGGGTGAGAGACAGCCCCCATGTAGGGTGCCATGCTCCAGCCCTGTGTGGCCGCCAGCAAGTACCCAGCACCTCACGTCATAAGCACTGGCTACCATATGCTGGAGCCCCATGGCGGAGAAATTCTCAGCGTCTACTCCTTTTTGTGTTTTCCTCAAACTATCAGTATGTCTCTTTTTCTGTGAGGGGAGACCTGGACTGAGAAATGCGTGTTGGCTCATCACAGCTTATGTAAGAGATGATAGGTAGGGCAGATCAAGTGTGAACAGCTCGACAGGGGAGTGTGAGGGCAGACCAGCAGATGGTTCAGAGCCGTATGATGGCACTACATTTGTCAGAAGCACATGGGCTCTTTTTCCGTAAAGAGACAACTAAATCCCATCGATACTAAAATAATCCCATTGCCGCCTATAAAATAAAGTGTGGCATTTGCAAGAAGACACTAGAGACCCCATCTGACGACCACAACAGACCATTTTGTTTGTCATTTGCAGAAAAACGAAAAAAAACACAGTTACTGTATACTGCATAGGATTTCATCTGCCTCCATAGCATCTGGTTATTGTTTTCACTATAACTCTGTGAATGCAGTCACATGTCTGGGTGTGTTGTCAGTGTTTCAGTATGTCATTGATTTCACTGGGTGGCAGATCCAACACTTACACATCTGCAGTACATTTAAGCAGCCATGAAAAGGGATTCACATTTTTTAACTCCCACAGTCCTTTGTGGACCCCATTTTCTTCTCCATAACTGTGACATACTAAATTATGCATACACACATCCCAAACTGCAATCTCACACTGCATATGGATCCAGTTGTATCACACACACAAACACAGACAGTCATACTGGTAAACATGCCCCTCTTTGTGTAAATGATACACTGCAGCTGAACATCATTTGTCACTTCTCATAGTGACACATCTTGGCGCTGGTGAGTGTGTGAACTGTCAGCCTCTCTGGCGCATGAGCCCGAGGCAGTGGCATTTAAGGTAAAAGTCAGCTCAAAAAACAAATCAGCACAGACGCTCAGGGAACAGCTTTGAGTGTTTATCCCAGTAGGGTGTCTTTATGAATATGCATAAGTAAGTTTGCTTTAATGTTTCACACCCACAGGTGAAATGGTGACCTGAATGAGGCGCACTCTTACTAGTTTAGTTCAAAGGGTTCTTTGTGCACTGCAGTCTTTTATGTATCTGTAATGAGATAGTCGCATCCAAAAAGAACAAAATAGCAGCTTGTGATTGTTATTCGTTGGGTATAGTGTGATCCATAACCCCTAAAGACATGATTTATCTGCGTTGCTTTTACCAGCATTGTGACTGCTCAGGCCTGGTGTGACTGTGTTTGGATGAGTCAGATTGCTTAGACTAGCACTTAGTGGGATAGAAATGGGATCGTAAATTAGCCTAAAGATTCGAGGATCAATGGTTGGTCCTGCATGTTTTCAACGGTTTGACGTCAATGGTATGTTTTACATTCTGCTAAGTTTCCTCCAAGCACTTGAATGCACCAATAATAATGAATGTTAGAAGATATGTTATGCTCATTCCCGCCTTATAGTATTATTCAATGTTTTCGGGAAAGAGTAAATCAAGCTAATCCCACTCTTTTTCTTAGATGATACTAACTTTATGGGAAGGTTTTCTAAAACTGTTCACTATGACTAGGAAAAGGGCTGGCAATAGCATCAAGCATACTTGTAGTAAACAACTGAAATATACAAATTACCAAAAGAAAAAAGCTTTGTCATTTAAAAAGACACTATTAATAAGAATTGTAGTTTTGTCTGCAATTTGGATAATTTTGTCAGATGATAAATGACGTGTTGTGTTTTCTGGGATAAAATATGACGAGTGTGTCGGAATAGAAAAAGACATTGGTTCATAATTCAAGCCTGTGCATGTGTGTATTATGGGACTGTTCTGAGCCCATATGTGAAAGTCTGAATTGATCTCGCTCTGCAATCTTTATGTGTTTACCCTCAACATGCTTCACGCTCTATAGGCTCTGCAGTTATTTCTGGTATTCTTCTGTTTGCACTTGCAGGCTATGTATTATGTAGGCTTCCATAAGAGTGGTTTTTTTCTGGTCTGTGATTGGTCTTCCTCATATCATTCTCATAGCCAAATAAAGAAAATATGGTTCTTGCCACACTTCGGTGAGCTTTATGCAGTCAAATGATGAGGGTGCAGTATGAGACAGATTAATCTAATCTTTCCCATGACTACTCCCGACTCTAATGAAGTGTGGTCTGCATCAACCCCCTCTTCCTCAAGCTGGACCATCGTGACTGCTCTCTGGCTCTGAAAGATGAGATGGCCCAAGACTTTGACAATAACATGCCGTAATTGCATCAAGATAAATGAGGCAGTAAAGAGTTTTTAATCTATATAGTGGGACTAAATGGAGTGAGAAATGTGTCACCACTTAAGCCTATTTCTTGCCTGAGCTTTATGGGGTCAAAAGAGAGACAAAGAAAGAGGATTATAAATGTGGGTATATCACAGAAACAGTCTGTGTTACCTTGTAGGTGTTATAATACAGTCAGTTTTATGGCTTTAAGTGCTAAAATAATAATAGTAAAAAAAAGTGAGAGTTTCACACAAAATACACCAAAGATAAATATTCGTTTAGACAGCCGTCTGGACACAAGTTCTCCAAAAAAATGATTTTCCTGTGTCAGAATACAGTGGAAAGTAGAGCAAATTAAACTTTTTAAACAAACTCTTAACTGTCTCCCCAGGAAGATAAGAAACATGCTGGTTGAGATGAGCTGTCTGCAGTCCAACTCTATTTCTATCTCAGTTGCTGGCAAAACTTGATGGTTGCTGGAGGGGAGTAAGAAGCTTCTAGGCATCCTCTTAACCCACTCTGTCAAAAATATTTCGCAATTTTCTGCACAACAAGCACAAAATGCCAACAACCAACTTGTCAATTAAGTTAAAAAGATAAGAAGGAGCAATACATGAATCTTAATCTAATCATTTATGTCCTGTCCTAGAATATGTCTTGGAAAATGTTTCCACATGAACATATTACAGTGTTCCTGTTTGCTGTAGGAATCGACTTCTCCACAGGGAATACAACTCAAGAAGAACAAGAGCTTTAGATATATATGTAGCTAAAATGAACTGATAAAGACAATTCTCTTTGTAACACAAGAGGGTAAAATATTGTTCAAACTGATGATTTACTCAAGGGTACAAAATAATAAATAAAAGTTAAATGTAATGCCATTGAATAGTAGCCTAATCATTAGTCTAAACAGGAAGTGATGTTAGCATAAGTAGCATTAGCCTAATATAACCTCAAAAACAGTTTAAGGGGAACCAAAAATAACCAAAACTTGAAAGAAAATATTGCCTTCAAAGTCAGTAGTAATCACAAAGTTAAGAATAAATAGAGAATATCGTCTTTAGCTAACCTAGCTGGTGTTAGCAAGCTAACATTAGCTTTGTCAGTTAGCTTGATTGTCAACATTACAGCTAGTTGAAAGTTAGTATATGTATCTAATAAACACAAGAAATGCACTTTTCTTCTTTCCTCTCTTTTGCATTGTCTCCGTCATCTTTAAAAAACCTTTTTTGAATTAAATCCTGTGGTCTAATGGTGTATTTCCAGACAGTGTGTGTGCTCTGACTCTTAATGTTCACACAGAACATCCGGTGAGACGTCGTCTCTTGATAAAACATTGATTAAAGTTGGCCTCAGAAAGGAGAACAGGTGAAGCAGGACATGTATCGGAAGGACACAGTGTGCTTTGAAATTATCCAGTGTCTACACTTAAGTGCTCTTAGTTTGACACAAGAGTGAGACAGACATGTGCCTCTTTAATGAATGTAGCACTTCAGGTTAAAGCAAAGGTGTTGATGCGGAGGAGGAGTATTGAGGGAAGAGTACAGCTTAAACCGCAGTAGGCCGGGGTGGAGGGCTTATGTAACAGGTCCAGATGCAGCCTGTACCTAGAGGATAAAGATTGGCAAGGGCAATGGGGATCAAAAGAGACCTTTTGAATTCTCTATGAAAATACTGACTTGGGCCACGGTTCAGCGGTGACGCAACAAACAGCCTCTGCTTCAGCAGGACTCTCTCAGTACACAGTTTACTCACAATTCACTGAGCAACAACCAATGATTATTGAATTACCTTTTACAGCTAATGGCCACAAAAATAAAATTCCATTCAAAATGCACAATTCCATTAATACTCCCTCCAGCCACTACTTTCCAACATAAGAGTGCTAGCTTTACTTAAGCACAAACTACTAGCCGACATAAAGTAATCTATTGTTGTTTTATATGTCTTGCATATTCCGTTGTCTAGAATGATTATTAGTTTAATTAGTAAGGGTTAAGGATTATTAAGCCCCTGTCAATTACATATTATCATATTAATTGATCATTATTATTCATGTAATAATTATGAATGTTAATGTGGTAGTGGGATAAGATGGTTCAATTGATAACAGCATGTGGTGTTTTATAAAATGATCTTATCTTATGTAAAATCTTAATTTGATGAATTTCTTGTAACAATAGCTGCATTAAATAAATGCAGAGATATTCAAAATGCATTTCCCTCTGAAATGCATAAAGTAAAATCAATCATCAACTACTTCATTATTCTACAAACGCCATAAACAAATATATGCATTACTGGCATTACAATACGGAACGTTTTATTTTCATGGGTCACAGTGACCTTGCACCCCCCCCTCCCTCCCCATGTGGAATACATCAGCCTCCTCCTCACCCTGAGCTCCACTCTGAGATCACAGGGATTAGTTCAAATCTATAGTCCGCAACCTGCAGGGCTACAGGGACAGGAAACACAGGGGGGTCATGCTGATGCCTCGGCTGGCCTTTACAGTTTGTATTCCACAGCGCTACACACAGACTTACAAAGTGCAGGCTAATTAATCAGCATGGATTTGTTTGGTTTGATGTCCAAAAACAGGATCTCAGGGTGCTTAAATAAAAAAAAACGGTTCTGGCTACACAAATAAGCATAACATCAGCAAAAGTGCCAAACAGCAGCATATAGGCCTCCCTGTGAATCTCTAACTGTGCTAAAGAGACTTAGCCATGGTATGTAATTACTGGAAGGAAACACATGTACAGTACATGCATATCAATGAGTGTGTGTTGAATATGTATGAAGGTGTGTATCCATCATCCATACTCTCCTCCTGCTGTCCACCAGCAGCAGGGCTGTGAGCTGCATGGATGATGTTTCCCCAAAGCCTCACACCGGCTATAATTAGATGGTTCCACTAGCTGTGTGTGTTTCTAATTACTAATATTCTTGAAGGCTGTTAATGCATAGTTAATTTGAAACAGATTTCCTGTGAACTAAAGATGTGAGGACATTTGGCAAGAAAGCAAGATGAATAGTTCTTCATTGTCAGTGCCAAGAGAGGTTAAAAGACATAAACATGTAGACATAAAAGAGAGCAAAGGAGTCACAGAGATCAGTTAGTACTCTATAGATCATTCCTGTATCACCCTTGGATGTCAAGCAGCTTTCTGTGAACGTGTGTTGATTAGTGCACCTGGCAGAGTTTCACATCCAGTTGAATTGATTGAACAAAATGTTGTGGGTCAGCACATTCAGTTTCAGCTAAAAAAGAAAACGTGAGAATACCGATCGGCTCTAAAGTCATACAGAAGAATTTGTCATCACTTCTCTACCAGCTGTCTGCCACAGTCATGTAAAACTAGAGGAGCACCATGAAACCTATTTAACTTATATAACTCTTATGTTGTTTTCTTATGTTGACATTCTTATGTTTTTGTTATTTGGCATCACTGGCCTGCTGGGTATCTGACTTGATGTGTTGCAGAGAGACATAACCCCTCACTCTAAGTCTGTGTCTAGCTGCAGCATCACAAGTGACTGGAAACATTAGACTGTTTCTAACATGATGATGCCCACCGGCAGCCCCCAAACTGTCAGACTGCTGCAAAATAACAAAAAAGGTCACAGGTAAGATTAACCTCCTGTCGTTGTCTGCAGCTTGGACTTTCCAGTTAAACATTTATGAATGTTTTCGGAGACTGCATTTCCATACACATTCAGAATACACTGATTGTAGAGAGGGGAGGTGCACTTATGAAGTTACTTTGACAGGCCACATGTAAATGATTAATCAGATGTGGTGTGTTATCTGGAATTGGTACATGTAGGCCCTTCAAATGGTAAAATCTCTACATTATTTAAAAAATATAATGAAAATAATATTTCAGTTTGAGAGTGTCACTGGTTTATTGCTCACATTGTCTGTCCACTTAACATTAGTCCCGTCACACTGCTTTCCAAAGTTATGAATATCATCAATGTTTATCCAGCAGCTTTAAATAATGTTAATGGAGATGGGTTGGCATTTTGTAACAACTTTCCTTGACTGCATTAAAATGATCCATCAAAGTACTTCACAATGTCAAACCAAATTGAGTGGAACTATAATGAATGCAAATAATTTAGCGGCATTTATGGAGCGGTTCAAGTGAAATCTTTGGGGTAAACACAGTTGAGTTACTGCTTTGAATCATTGCTTTGCTTAAGTAAGTGAGCTCAATGCAGTGCGGATGCTGAAGGTCATTTAAGTAGGAATGATGAAAGAAAGCTGCAGAAGTTAGTGGAAGATGAAAAAGCTCTTGCGTGCTGAAATTAATACATATCTTTTTTGAACAAGCATTTTATTGTTTACTTCTTAAGGATATAAGCAATTATGAACAAAGCTCAACAGCATCACATTAAAGTCAGCTCTGCTGTGCATCTTAGAAATGTGTTTTATGTATATGCACATTTTTGCTTTAAAATATTGTTGTTTGGCAACTTGAGGAAGTTCTAATTCACCAAAGGTGCATATGGACAAAGAAGTTAATCAAGCTCTGGGCCTGATGGTCGTCTTTTAGCATGCAGACAAATTATGTACATCTATTGTGTTTCACAAATGTTATAGTATGAGATATACACATACAAACACAGGAAGCAAAGCAGAAGTAGCAGACCCCGCCTTTGCCTCAGTCGAGCCCTCCTCTGCTTTTTAAGTCCTGATGGGTATCCAGACGAGTGCTCTTTTGCAGCATTAGCTGTGAGAGCGGGGCACACAGGGGCTGCCGCAGTGGAGAGTGCAGCTCTGTGACGCTGCTCTCCTGCCGCGCTCCAACACTTTCCACCTCTCCATTCAACTAGGCTTTAATGCTCCTTTCAGAACAAGCCTCTCAATAGAGCTAATGGACTATGGGAGTGAGAGCCTGGTGCTGAAAAACACACATAATGCTACATGGAGGGAAGGAATGAGGTGACCCAGTATGTGCTCTCTGGTATCTGATTTGTTTTTTTGTCTTCCAACCTCATACTACTCTCCTTGGCTATCTCTCACTTCTCTTTTCTCTGTATTGTCATCTCTGTGTAGACCTTTATCTTCCTGCTGTCTTTCTCACCGCTTTCAGGTAATAGAAGATTGTGTTGTATAGATTCAACTTGTTTGATCTTTATCCATCTTCAGCCGGAGAAGGTTTTAAACTTCAGACTTTATTTGCTGTGGCAGCATACTGGTACAAACACTAATATGCATGTACAATATTATATTTCATAATATACATACAATGGAAAGGATACATTGTGCAATCTTCTCTCTTTAACTTAAAAAAGACAGACATCCTTTCTTACATCCTACATCTTAGAAGTATGTTAAATATTATATTAATTATTTGATTGAAAAAATATTTTTATTTTGAAATTATTATTTTTTTAGGTCAGAGTGCGTTTATTGGAAACTCACAGATGAGAGGTGGAGATAGAGGGGATGATTTGTAGCATCTGGGCCACCAGCTCTTACTATTGAGCTATCCAGTGAGTCACAGTCTGCTCCCTCACTCACCTATTTTCAGCATTAGCATTCCTTAGTCACCTGGTAGTCACACCCTGTTTCTCTCTCACACTCTGTTACACCCATCAGCTCCATTAGTATATAGGCCCACTTCACTCTCACCTCAGTGCCAGATCGTACTTCGCAGCATGCCAGTCTTCCCCGCATTACCTTCCAGATTGCTCTCACGGTTTCGACCTTGTCTGCCCCTGACCAGCCTGCCTCGCCTGTTTCCTGACCCTGCCTTTCCCTGGATTATTCTGCCTTGTCTGCTCCCTGACCCTGCCTGTACCTGCGTCTCCCGTCTTGCTTACTCCTGGAACCCTCGCCTGTCCCCGACCAGCCCTTTGCCTACTGTCTGTCGGTTTGTCCCCGACCAGCCCTTTGCCTATAATAAAGCTGCAGGTTACCGACTATCCCTGGTTTCCCGTGTGTTGCGTTTTGGTTCTCAGCTCGTTTGTGACACAGTGGCCCTTTTTGGACAATTTTGATTATTGTTTAAGTCATGTTTAGCAAAATTGCCCAATATTATCTAGCCATATTTTTCAACCATGCAAATGCACAGGCTAGTGCGCATTCTGAAAAAGCCACTATTAAATATGTAATAAATAAACTACAAAGCATTGGATGTTTCTGAATGCAATTTTGTTTTGCTTATGAATTCTGAAGCAAACCTTTTATATCAGGAAAAAAATAAAACATCTACACAACCAAGACCCAGAGTGATGCAAGAGACCAAAATAGAAAGAAAAAAACCACATCCGGCCTATACGTAAATTCGGTCTTTTTAAATCAGTCTGTTTCTTTCCAAATAGGCCACCGTCAGTCTGACTCTGTACATTTGTTGACTTTACAAAGCTTCCACTTTGCCCATTCACAAGTATGACTCATATGTGTTTGAAAGGAAACAGACTCTAGAAAAAGGATAGCAACCGTACAGTACATAGACGGAGGAAAAAGCGCTGTCTTAATTAGGATTGACCTCATAGTGTTCTTAGTTAATTGGCATACTGAAAAAAACTGCAATTACAGGACAGAAAATATGAGTGAGGTCACAATGAGCAGGTGTTACAAGTCGAGTTGCACAGGAGGGTACTTGGTGTGGCGGTAACAGAAAGAGATACAGTGAAGGAGCATGTGCATCTTACTGTGCTCGGCTCTGCAGAAAATAAAACATGCTTACATCTGCAAGCCATGGACTTGAGCAGATGCAAAGACAGAAATAGCTTTTGTGAGGTAAAAGAAGGATACAAGTCCATCTAGGGCAGGATGGACGAAGGAGCATTTCTGCCCTCATCTTTGGCTGTGGTAGACATTTTGAGAGTTTCAACGCGTCCTGGCTCATCAAATATTCAGTCTTTTTTAACATTCCTGGAGATGGTTGGAGAGTGTGTGCCTGCTCTCGCTGCCTGATTCACTAGAGAGGAGCTCTATGCTGCAGCGTACATTTGTTCTGTGTTTCTGAGTGTTTATACACAACATTCTGACCTCAGCCCGAGGGGATTTGTGAAAGCAGCTGCTGAGAGTGTCTTGCAATATATCACTTAAATTACGTATGGCCAGCACACACAGTATGACCTTGAATTTGAGTTACTATGTCTGAATAGGCATTTTACTAAATGAGGAATGGTTCCGCTTTATGATGTTTTTCATACGGTATAATTCTGTAAGACAAGGGAAGAACTAACAAATGGAGCATGAATGAGAAAACAAATTAGGGATTTATTGGTGTGGAAGGAGATTTGGCATACCATATGCCCAATAAGGTTGAAGGAAGTGAATAGTGGATAAAGGAAAAGGGAGCAGCGAAGAGTTATTCTCTTTCGCTTGCACACACATTTTGGCCATTAATAATATCATCATATTGATCATTTGTACTTCCGATTCAAAACATTAGCTGACAGTAGGGGCCTTGTACAGATGCCAGTGGGCCACCTGTCTTCACAGGGTTTGTAATTGAAGGCAGCGTGATTTAACCTTCAGCTATGCGTAATGAAGTTTGACAGCAGCTTCCTCATTAGGCATCCCTGTGCCAGCTTGCCGTGGTCAGGGTCTCTTCTCTTGGCTTTCTCTTTCATCTCTTAGCTACAGAAGCACACAGCCCGACGGTCTCCTCATTAAAGAGGCTTATTGCATTAATTCAGCCCAACATAGCACACGGAGCTGGAGCTGTTCCAAAAAATCCCCCCTCATTTGTGTTTGTTGCGAACAGAAAATCGGCAGCTTTGAACTTCTGTGTTCAGCTGAGCAGGCTGATGTTCTGTAACGTTTGGTCTCCTTTCAGATGATGGAGGCCTCCACACTGGATCACATTAGCCCACAGTGACAGTGACAGCATACTGCCAGCAGCTGAACCAATAACCTCAACCACATCAAAACACTCAACACCCCTTACTTTACCACACACACACACACACACACACACACACACACACACACACACACACACACACACACACACACACACACACACACACACACACACACACACACGCACACACCTGATGGCTGAGGATAGACTCTGAGTCTTACAAAGAACTGTTGATTGCAATTAGTTGCATAGTAGCCTTACCTCTTTGTTTAATTGCTAATGTAATTTGCAAATTCATCATCTGTTACAGTCTGTTTTAATCAGTTTTTTAATATAGCAATAGGACTACATTCTCCATTCACACTAAGCAGTATCCTTTTTAGCAATAGAAAAAATAATTTCACTGATTAGCTATCACAATTTAAATGACAGGATTTAAAACTAATAATGCACCCAGCAAGTTTCTTAATTTCATGTCAATCTTTCCATCACAGGACAGGGTATCTGCCAGTACAGTGATACCAATTCAGATAGGAAGCTATTTGAATAATAACATCGACATAAATACCCTGGTAATTTATATTTTGTTAATCAAATACCTGATTTGATTACATTGGATTGGCACAGCTTCTTAAAATCATGTTTTTAGTTGCTAATGGTGTGTTTATACCAGCATGGATTGTAAAATGTTACTTTTTTATTTAAATATGTTCAATACATTTTAATAAGTTGATAAACTCTTCATGTGACTACACCTGAATCTAATGTCATAATATCCCAAGAAACCCATTCAGCACCATGGACAGCACTGCCAGTTCAGCAGTATTACTGTAACTCCAGGAGAGATCCTTGATATTTTTTTATTCTGATCTTTACTTTGGCCCTGACAATTCAACTGATCAATACAATTCAAATCTTGTTCACGGGTAACATGACAAGGACCTAAAACAGACCTATCTACCTAATATCTTGTTGGTTATAGAGTGTTTAGTGGAGCACAGAAAATAACAGGATGTTGTCATATCTAAACACAATACCAAAACAATTTCCCAAATTGGGATCAATAAAGTACCATCTTATTTTATCTTACCTCCTTACATCTTGTGAACACAATAATCTCCCATTTCAAGTTCCTTTCCTGCACCCCAACCCCCACTGTAGTTACTGAAAGACCCTTACCTGATAATGCCTGCATCCAACCGCAGATCTTGTAGACGGTGGAGGTTCCGAGGAGGAAGAAGAGGCTGAAGCACGCGATGCAGGTGACTATAAGCATCATGGACATACCGATGAAGAAGGAAGCGGCCTTGAACGCGGTGGAGGGGATAGCAGCGAACTCGGTGAAGCTACCCTCGCAGACCACGTCTCTGGAGATACCGTCCCCGACGCAAAAGTGAAACAGGCCGAAGTAGCCGGCCTGCGGCGTATCCACGCCATCTCCAACCCAGTATGGCTGAGAGAAGATGATCACGTTAACAATGCCGAACAGGATGGTGAAGATGGCCCATAGGAGTCCGATGACACTGGAGTTGCGGACATAGTTGGTCTGGTACAGTTTCGCAGCTTCTGCAGACGGTAGCATTGATGCGGCAGATCCTGGTATCATTTTATGCAATCCCGAAAATTAAATGAAGGTTGCGAGCACGACGCGAGGATTTTAACATTAATCGCACGCCCCGTTTTACACAATCATACCCCAAAAAACAGCGAGAGCACGCGAAGAATATATGTCTGTGCAACACAGCAACATCTGTCAGATCAACTCATGACGTCTCATCCTAAAGCCAGGCGCTGAACGAGAGGGGAGCTAGAGCCTGGATATCACGGATAAATCGGATCAAATCAAAGACTACAGCAGCACAAACGGGCTCCTTTCCTCTTGCTCCGTCTATCCGCGAGAAGTGCACATCCCTGCCGCACTGTGCCGCTCACTGATGCCCTTGGAAAACCTAAAAAAAAACCTCCCGAGTGAAAGAGAAATGTATTATTCACGCCGAGCGCGGATTCACAATGCGAGATGCGCAAATAAAAATAGCACCAACCGTGTTCTATGATGCCTCTGAATGAGGTTTAATCCGATAACACATTAAATAGTACTCACAATTTAACGCAGCCAACCATTAAAACCATTCACAAAATACCAAGGCCCCCTTCACGATCGTTAAACGGGATTTATTCTCCGGTTTATGACAGCATCACCGGGCTGACAGGGATGCTGGGAGCCGGGGAGGGAGGGGCGCTGACGGAACAGACGCAGAGCCGTGATGTACGTGTCTGTTCCGGGTAACACACCTCCTGGGTACCGCAGCATCAACAGCCACAGAACTGACGAAATATGTCACAAATGCAGAAGAATAGGGGATAGAATAATGTCGAATCGAAACAAGTGGTGTTTTATTTTTCACTCGGGTTAATGTGTGGCGAGTCGTCCCTGCAGTGATACCTGCCGTGTGGAGGCGAGGCTTCATGGAGGAGGTTATGTAACACATGAAGCTGCACATGGTGGCCTGAATAAGCACATGCTGAATACAAAGCATATAGGCAATGAGCAGTGGATTTTTAAGCAAATCAAAGCATAGTGTGCTGTCTTTACCACAGTTTATATAACAAATACTATTAGTTATTTATACTCCCCTTTTCTACCAATTGAAACAGGAAAGGCAACTAGATACTCATCTCACATCTAATTGTCATGCAGCAGGACAAGAAAAGCAGAGACTGGGCACACAGAAATATTACCTCTCATATGAGGAGCAATAAAGGTTAATCTTGTATCTCACTTATAGCACATTACAACCAAAGTCTATGTCCCCTCAAAGCACACCATCAAAGCAATGTGTGAAGCCAGTGGTTGTGTAACTGAACAACAGATTTTTTACCTTTTGCTTAAATTGGTCTTAGACATTTTCAACTTCAAATGATGACTTTAATGAGCTATCATTGGTTAAATGCATTAAATCACTGCAGGATAATCATAATTACTTCCAGCCTCTATTCAAGTCATTCCATCTTACTTTTGTGTCAAATACTTTATTTTCTTTTATGTTGCCCTCTTGACGACCCTGCATAATGCCAGTTGCTCATGGATTAGTGTCCCAAATAATTACTGATAAAGTTTAGCATTGATTTTTAAAAGCACAGATGGATTGAAGTCCATGCATCAGGGTAATAAAATACATTAGACTCATTATATCAGAGATCTCACTGCACTGAAATATCATTGTGCATCTTTGCGTTAATTGTCAACACATGTAGTATTTAGAACATCCTTATGATGTGGCCAACATGGTTCAGCTTGTAGACTTCATGAGAATTGTCAGAGATTACTTTATTTAGATCATTCAAAAAGAAAGAAATATGAGGCGAGGGCCAGACAGGAAACAAAAAATTAAGATATTCTCAAAATCCTGCTGACAAACAACTGAATAGGTAGGAATCCGGGAACTGAGAGTGTAACACAAGGGCGGGTTGACTGCGCAAATACTTTTTTTCTTACAGAAGGTAAAGAAAAAGGAAAGGGAAATGTCAACACGTTTCAGCCAGAAAGAAAAACAGAAAAAGGCCGGCATAATGAATCCGCCTGAGGCAAATATACCTGAGGAGGGAGGGGAAGTCCTCTCTGAAATATTAAAAGAAATCAGAGAATTCCGCATGGAAACTGCTGGGAATTTTGGAGTATTGAAGGAGGAAATAAACGACTTGAGAGAAGGCTTCGGAGAGCTGAAAATAAGAGCGGGTGCAGCAGAATTAAGAATCGCAGAAAATGAAGACCGTGAAATCGGTATGACAAAAGTACTCCTTCACAGTTTACGCATACAAAAGCAACTGGAAAATAAATGTGAGGAACTTGAAGGCCGGGAACGACAGAACAACCTGAGGATTTATTCAGTGCCCGAAAAATGTGAGGGAAATAGCATGATGGACTTTGTGGAAAACTTAATACACGAGAAACTGGATGTGAGCGGTGAAATTCCCAACGGGGCATCTCACTGGGCACAGCCACCGTCCCCGATCAATAATAGTCCGCTTCCAAAACTACAACGTGAGGCAAAGGGTGCTACAAGCCGCCTGGGCAAAGAAGGACATCAGGGTGAAAGATTGCAGGATTTTCTTTGATGAGGACTTCACCACCCAAGTGTTCAAGGAGCGCGCAAAATACAGACAAGTAAGGAAGCAGCTCCAGGAAAGAAACATCAAATCCCGCATTCTGTTCCCTGCTAAACTGAAATTATTCGAGAAAAATGGAAAAGTCAGGGTGTTTAACAACTCACAAGATGCGGCACAGGGTCTACTGGAGTATGGTGTCAACATGGAGAGTCCAGCAGGAGAACCGGACTTGGAGTCTACTCTTCAGGCTTCAGGATGGCAGACACACCGCTCCAGGAACCGGAGAACCCCAGGATGTGAGCTGATGTCGGACGTAAAGACATTAATTGACTCGCTTGATCGGCATGAAAGAGCAAAGGAATGAACAGGTATGTGTGGAGGGAGTTAACTCCTTGCAGACGTACATGGAAAACAATAACAACATAAATGACTGAGCCACTCGGAATCTTTTCCAGATTTGACAACACAGAGTATAACATGTACAATTTTGATTATGATGTCAATTCAGAGAATCATGTGTTTAATCATATAAGTGACTCGTGTAAATATTATACCGATGATCAATTTAATGACAATGTTGGACTTGAAAATACATTTTCTTTAATACATTTCAACTGCAGGAGTCTGTATGCAAACTTTAATAAGATCACTGAATACCTACTATACATTTAAAAGTAAATTCAAAGTAATTGCCATATCGGAGACTTGGTTAAATAAAGACGAAGTCACTGATTTCCAAATTGAGGGTTACGTGCTACACCATATCAACAGAACCAATAAGAGAGGAGGGGGTGTGGCTCTTTATGTGGACAGCGTCCTAAAATGCACACTGGTTGAAAATGTGCAATTGTGACTGATGATTTAATGGAATGCATAACTATAGAAATTGAAATGGAAAGGAAGAGAAATGTTGTTGTGACTGGTGCATATAGAGCACCAGGATCAAATGTAGAGCTTTTTAAAGATAGTTTAGGAGTATTAATGGATGGCCTAAATGAAAATAAAACATGTATTACTTGTGGGGATTTTAACATCGACCTTCTAAATGAATCTAAACACAAAACAACTTCTGATTTCCTGGATGCATTGTACAGCAGGGGGCTTTATCCCCTAATCACTAAGCCCAGTAGAATAACATCAACTTGTGCAACATTGATCGACAATATCTTTACAAATGTCATGGAAAACAGTGCTAAGAGTGGGCTAATAATAAATGACATAAGCGACCATTTACCTGTATTTGTAGCATATGATTGGCAAATTAAAGAAAAAGAAGGAAGAGACTCGCAGTAAGTATTAATGTCATATTTCAAGATGATTACTTAGATATTACACTATGGTTGGTTGATCTGGAGTTCATTATTGAGCTTACACGTTAACGTCACAGTCATCTGAAGAACGAACCCAAACCTTGTTGTTTTTATTAATTGCATTACCAAATGGGTATCAAATAAACAGTAAGCATTGGTAACACAACTTCCAAAGTTACAGTAAAATAAAAAGGACCCTGACTCGGCCAATACACAATCCAACATGTTCAACAGAGGAGAATCAGGTACATCTGTTTGTTTAAGGTGTCCAGTTGATGCAGACAGGCTGGACCAGAGTGAGAGACAGAACTGGACTCCTCACAGCAGTGAACTTCGGCTCTGGTATAAAGACTCTATTTTTCATACTGTACAAAGAATCAAGAAAGATATGGGTTTAAATAAATGAAGTATTGACTTTAATACACTGATATACATTCCATTAAACAATACTAGATCACCTACACATCAGTTAAGTTGAGGGTTTTTTCCATGCAAAAAGTTACATTTAGATGTTAACAAGCAATATGATTTTGTCAGCTTTCTAATTTAATGTATTGAAGGCAAAGATATTTAACACATAGTGAGAACTGCTACTATTTATCTCTCAATATTGTCTGTAAAAAACGTGGTAAAAGTTATTCTTTCAGTGAGACAACAGAGCAAGCTTCTACAGTTGCACTACGTTTTGATAACAGTTAAATATTATTTTGATAATAAGATATATATACTGTTGATGAATTTCATACTGTTCATTCATAATCTGATTACAATTACAAAATAATATCTAAAGCCCTAAACACACAAACACACCGCTTTCATAAATAACACACTTGTTCTGCAATAATATGTTTTATGTTTCCTGTAATTTTTGTTAGGAAAGGACATGCCTGAAAGACACNGATGGGTCCGTTTGGTTGACTGTGTACGGAAGTCAGAGAGCTCTCCCGTAAGTGACCGTAGTCCCGGCGAGTTTACGCCGCCCGAAGGCCGGGTGCGCCTTGCCCGGGAGTAGCGAACGCTTCGAAGTGGGTGAAGGCCAAGTTGGTGTTGGGAGACACGTCCGTCCGTCCCGAGTTCGATGTAGTAGTAGTTCCGATGAAGAGGAGGGCCGAGTCATCGTCATGACCAGTGATTCACGCAGAATCCACCGTTCCGTCCATCACTACCGCTCTACTTCTGAATACTCGAAACTTCGAAAGTCGGTTAACCAAGCGTTTCCCAAGTAGAGTACTCCGAAAGTAGGTACCCGAAGTAAACTTGTATTTGGGGCGACCAGTTGCGCACATTTTGTCCGTTTACCTTTAGAGTTGTTACACGAGAATAAGAGTGGTTCAGAGGGTTACTCATTTCGGAATCTTATTGACGAATTTGTTACTTGTATTTTACAGGATAAAAGTAACAATTGTTATACGCAAAAGTAAGGTCAACTTGCTAACGCTAACCCTTTCGGATATCCTCCGCCAGTTTGTAACGTTTCTCCCTAAGCAATAAGGAATTAAATAAGTATTTGAATTGGTACAGCAATCGACTCTTCCGATTGGTATAGTCTTATTTTTAAATAATTGACGTAATAGAGTAAATCGACGTCAAGATATTCGTTTGGGACGCAGCACCCAAGCCGACGAAAGGTCGACTCGGTGTCGGGTTGTGCGCTTAGATTGGTTTTGTGACCTCATATAGATAGACATAAATAAGATAAGTACAAAATAAGGATGTAAAATAAATACGAGCATAGATAAAATGAATACTGTAGCGGCTGGAGATATATTCACTCCCAGACTCGGGAAAATTTTTTTTTTTTTTTTTTTCTTTTTCTTTCTCAAGAGAGCGCTTCGAAGTGGGTAAAGACCGAAGTTGATGTGGGGAGGACGTCCGTCCGTCCCGAATTCAGATGTAGGGTAGCTTCCGATAAAGAGGAGGGCCGAGTCATCGGCTCATCCATTGACCTGTGATTCCCGCAGTATCCTGTTCGATCGTCCAGTCACGTGTCGTCCGAACGGAGGAGGGACGCCGGAGTGGCGATTTTGTCCGTGTTCTTTTCCTTTTCTTGCCTTCTTTCTCTTTCTTCTTTTCTCTCTCCTTTCTCTTCTTTTATTCCTCTCTCTTTTCTCTCTTCTTCAAGCAAATCCGTAACAACGGAAATCAAGTCCCAATTCCCTCAAAGTCTGTCGACAGCCCACATTGCGCAATTGTCGTACCTTCAATACGTCTAAGCCCTTGATATGGGCAGTGTTACAGTCATTACATGGCGTACAAGTTCGAAGTTGGTCGGTGCCTACGACGGAGATTAAGCCGGAGGAACTTCCGTGGAGCCCAGTATCCTTGTCTTTTTCTTCCGCTTCCGGGTTTGCGGGGTGGCCGGCTAGAACCGCCAGCCAACTGGGGAACACCGCCTGTAGCTTAATCCGCAAGACTGCGGAGCTGATGAATGTATACCCGGAGCTGGGACGAAGCCCTGCTGCTGCTTGCGCGTTGACACCTGGAAGACAGCTGATAGAAAAGGGGAGAGCATATATAGAGGGATTACCAGGTGCGATGATTAGGCTTGTGAATAGAGGGACGTGATAGGTTTGCTGAGGAGTGGCGCTCCCTATCCTTAAGTGAAGGGAGCGAGTATTGCCATGACGTGCAATACGAAGTGATAGGTCTTCCTGTCTGAACTTGCACTGAGCTTCATAAGTGGGTATATCTGCGATTGAAATCCATTCAAATCAGCCACATCTAAAACCTCTATTTAGACATGGTGAACCCTAAGAGAGAAAGCTAACAGAAAGAGTAATACATGGAATTGAACGCAAGTGAAGTTACCTAGAGTTTGAAGAGTAACATGACTTAAGTGCTTAACTTGATGAGGAGATAACTTTCCTAAGCCTGCCCAAACTCTTACAATCCCCATGCCTTACAGCATAATGAAAAACAGTGAAACTAATGTATTTAACTCAAAGTTAATTAACAAGAAGAGAATACCTCTACCAGAAGAGGGATTCTTCCCCAACTCTCATATTCAGCTTTTGCTCGACGACTAGCAGAAAGTTCCTCGCTTGGTGGATTGTTTCAGGACACCTCGATTTATCATTCAGGAAGCTCAAAATGAACTATGCATGCTAATCAAAATTGAAGTTACACATTTGAGGACTTTCTCTGAAGTTTCGGAGACTACACTGTCACACTATTAAGGAATTCAAGAAACCTGAATGAAATAGAGTAGAATTTTTAGATACTTGAATGCGAAAATTACAGTTTAGGTCGGACCTGACACACATAATCAAATCAACCCTGGGATATTGCCTAACCCTTTGTATAAAAATGGTGCTGGGGTTACGTTTCATAATTGATTTTCATTTCCACATTGCAGATAATCAATCAATCATAATAATTTATTAACAGCATCTTGCAAGAAACAGCGCCTGAGGGCGTCTTAACATTTAACAAACGGGAAGAAACTCAGCTACCATGAACATGTTTTACCGAAACAAAACACAAGTTTAACGCCAAGCCTCTGAATTAGCACTAAGCGAAAGAGTGCTAACGCCCTTAGCACATAACTCACGTTAAACGACTTAAGACAAATAAATAATATAAAGATTTAAAGCAAAATTCTAATAGTATAAATGTGCTGCAAAATGAAAATAAATAGCAAAAGAGTGTTTTTATGTCCTGCCTCTGAGTGTGCATAGGAAAATGTAAACAGGAAGCACACTGTTCAGGGCGTGCGCTGTAGTTGTAAGAAGAAAAAGTAGATTATATTGCTTTAAGAATACATTTTAAATTGTATTACTGGTATGTTAAGATATGTTTGTGACCTTGTATAAACCTTATGCCCCGTCCTGCGCCCCGAGACCCTCAGAGGCATCACTGCTGGTCGTAAACAACCTGCCTGAGGAGGTCGGGGTTGCAAAATCTGTCTGCTCTTTTAGGTCAATGTTGTATTATTTGTTTAAATTAAACTTGAATCTATGTATTGTATGGTAATAATGAAAAGGCAGGCTGCTAGCAGTTTAATAGTTTAAGTGGATAAGATGGCTGCCTAGCTGGTGCGGAGGTGAAAACACGCTGCAAACAATTGAGTTATTTTGAAGGAATCCTGGAACTGCGAGTGTCACTAAAGGGCGTGGTAACTGCGCAAATACTTTTTCTTGCAGAAGGTAAAGAAAAAGGAAAGGGAAAAGTCAACATGTTTCAGCCAGAAAGAAAAACAGAAACAGGCCGGCACAATGAATCCGCCTGAGGCAAAACCACCAGAGGAGGGAGGGGAAGGCCTCTCTGAAATATTAAAATAAATCTGAGAATTCCTCATGGAAACTGCTGGGAATTTTGGAGTATTGAAGGTGGAAATAAAGGACTTGAGAGAAGGCTTTGGAGAGCTGAAAATAAGAGCGGATGCAGCAGAATTAAGAATTGCAGAAAATGAAGACCGTGAAATCAGTATGACAAAAGTACTCATTCAGTTTACGCATGCAGTAGCAACTGGAAAATAAATGTGAGGAACTTGAAGGCCGGGAACGACGGAACAATCTGAGGATTTATTCAGTACCCGAAAAATGTGAGGGAAACAGCATGATGGACTTTGTGGAGAACTTAATACGCGAGAAACTGGATGTGAGCGGCAAAATTCCCATTGAGAGAGCGCACCGGGCAACGGGGCATCTCACTGGGACAGCGACCGTCCCAGATCAATAATAGTCCGCTTCCAAAGCTACAACGTGAGGCATAGGGTGCTACAAGCCGCCTGGGCAAAGAAAGACATCAGGTTGAAAGATTGCAGGATTTTCGTTGATGATTTTCTTTGACTTCACCACCAATTGTTCAAGGATCGCGCAAAATACAGACAAGTACGGAAGCAGCTTCAGGAAAGGAACATCAAATCCCACATTCTGTTCCTAAACTGAAACTATTCGAGAAAAACTGAAAAGTCAGGGTGTTTAACAACCCACAAGACGCGGCACAGGGTCTACTGGAGTATGGTGTCAACATGGAGAGTCCAGCAGGAGAACCGGACTTGGAGTCTACTCTTCAGGCTTCAGGATGGCAGACACACCGCTCCAGGAACCGGAGAACCCCAGGATGTGAGCTGATTTCGGACGTAAAGACATTAACTGACTGTGTGGAGAGTTAACGCCTTGCAGACGTACATGGAAAACATAACAATAAATGACTGAGCCACTCGGAATCTTTTCCAGATTTGACAACACAGAGTATAACATGTACACTTTTGATTATGATGTCGATTCAGAGAATCATGTGTTTAATCATATAAGTGACTCGTGTAAATCACTGAATACCTAAATACATTTAAAAGTAAATTCAAAGTAATTGCCATATCGGAGACTTGGTTAAATAAAGACGAAGTCACTGATTTCCAAATTGAGGGTTACGTGCTACACCATATCAACAGAACCAATAAGAGAGGAGGGGGTGTGGCTCTTTATGTGGACAGCGTCCTAAAATGCACACTGGTTGAAAAAATGTCAATTGTGACTGATGATTTAATGGAATGCATAACTATAGAAATTGAAATGGAAAGGAAGAGAAATGTTGTTGTGACTTGTGCATATAGAGCACCAGGATCAAATGTAGAGCTTTTTAAAGATAGTTTAGGATTATTAATGGATGGCCTAAATGAAAATAAAACATGTATTATTTGTGGGGATTTTAACATCGACCTTCTAAATGTATCTAAACACAAAACAACTTCTGATTTCCTGGATGCATTGTACAGCAGGGGGCTTTATCCCCTAATCACTAAGCCCAGTAGAATAACATCAACTTGTGCAACATTGATCGACAATATCTTTACAAATGTCATGGAAAACAGTGCTAAGAGTGGGCTAATAATAAATGACATAAGCGACCATTTACCTGTATTTGTAGCATATGATTGGCAATTAAAGAAAAAGAAGGAAGAGACTCGCAGTAGATATGTCAGGGTAAGGACTGCTGAAGCAAAAGACAAATTTAGGAGTGACCTCTTAAAGGAAGAGTGGAGAGGGGTTTATGTAGAAGATGTAAATGCTGCATATGAGTCCTTCCTAAAAATCTACATATCACTGTATGACAAACATTGTCCCGCTGTACTCCGTACACATAAAGGTACTTATCATCAAAAGCCTTGGATAACCAAGGGCTTACAAAATGCTTGCAAGAAGAAAAATAACCTTTATAAAGACTTCATAAAATTTAGGACAAAGGCAATTGAAAAGCAATACAAGGCATATAAAAATAAGTTGACAGTTATAATGAGACAAGCAAAAAGAGAATATTATAATAATATGTTAAAAGAAAAGAAAAATGATATCAAGGGCACATGGAAAATCTTAAATAATGTTATTGGAAATAAATCTATATCCACTGGCCTGCCCAGTCACTTCATTGATGACAAAAATAAGGTTGTAAAAAACATGAATGAAGTGGTACATGAATTTAACTCTTTTTTTGTAAATGTCGGACCTAATCTTGCAAAGACTATTCCAAAACAACACGATGATGGCGGAATTGGGGGAAGTAAAGTGTTGCAGTCAATGTTTCTGGGAGAGATAAACGCAATTGAAATTAGATCCATTGTAGACAAATGCAAAAATAAGACTTTGACAGATAGTGATGGGATCAACATGAAAATAGTGAAAACGACTATTGACTGCATAATTAAACCGCTATTAGACCGGATGTGAGAGGACGCTGGCGTCGTTTGCTCGCCGCTTCTCTGTCT
>NW_011365295.1:0-3792 GCF_000735185.1 Notothenia coriiceps | reverse complement strand
ACATAAGAGAAGAATAAAGTTTAAGTTTAAAATGATTTGTTATTGTTTGTGATCATATTCTAAAGATGTTTGCGTTATTGAAAAGTTTACAGCTCCCTTTCATCTGAGTGTTGATAGCTGTATCCATACATTCATTTTGTGCTCAAAGTACACCAGATTGATGCATTTCACTTCAACATTTTAAAAAACATCTTCCTTGGGAAGCATGCCCCCAGACCNAAGTATGCATAAATAAAAAGAAAGAATGCTAACTAGGTAACATAAGATAAGAATAAACAAGTCTAAATGATTTGTTATTGGTTGTGATCATATTCTAAAGATGTTTGGATTATTGAAAAATATACAGCTCTCTTTCATCTGTTGAGAGCTGTATCCATCAATTCATTTTGTGCTCAAAGTGCACCAGATTGTGCATTTCACTTCAACATTTAAAAAAAATCTTCCCGGGGGTGCATGCCCCCGGACCCCTCTAGAGGATGTGAGGTCCACCCCCAAATAAAGTAGGTTAAAATAATTAAATTGAATACATTTTATTTTAGTAAACACTGGAAACGGGTCCCACAGACCCAAACAGTATATACAGTGCAAAAAAAAAGAAAAGAAGAGGAGTAAAAGTAGCCCCCGACCTGTTTTATTTTTTGAAAGTAGCCCTCACCCTAAAAAAGGTTGGTGACCCCTGCTCTACGGAGTCTCTCGACTCCTCCTAAACTACCAGGATGCGAGGGGTTATAATACGCCCTTTTCAATATACGTTTATCAGACATCTTCCCTGTTATCCTCCCCTTGTTATAGTGAAGACAACAGTGAATGTGAAGGGCTGTAATACACATGTATCAGACATGCTCCCCTTGCTATAATGAAGACAACAGTTTTAAATGTAAAAAACACATTTTTTATTTTTTGAATTTCATATTTAGATTTTATTTTTCACACACAAAATCAATAATACAATTATACTGATTGTAACTTCTCCAAGACTGTCTCCAGCATAGAATTCCCCAGATTATGGGAAATATCATAATGCATTTTTATCACTTCATTCAAAGTATTCATGTGTATGCTGTTTTTGGCACAAAGAGTCACATAACATCTACAAACAGTGCATACAACGCGAGCAGATGATACACTTTTGTTACATTTTCTTGTTTCATTTCTTCGGTAATGTTACAGAGAGTTTCGGAAAATGAAGATTCCAGGACCACGTCAAATGTTTCGTTCACAATCGTTTCCCAAAGACCCAGATTACGTGGAGAACGAATCATATCCAACATTTCTACTAGTTTACAAACTTCAGCCATTCTGTTCACACTGGGATCACTGTTTTCAATCGTCATAATCACAACACCTAAACGGGTATTGACTAAATTCTGATTAATATACACAAATCGTTTTGCATAGTAGTTCCCCATTTTTACTTTAAAGAAATGCTAAGTACTGAAAAAATTCAATTGCTTCATTCAACACCTTGTTATTGGTGTCGTCTTCTTCACCCAGCTCGCTCCTTGTCTTGAAGTCTTGAGATTGTGAAGAAAAACCTCCGAATCGTGCCCTGGGTCATCCTTTCAGACACGTGAATGTTTTGTGCAAAAATACATTGTTGAATAGCTGGAATAAAACAATCTTGCAGCCATCTGCGCCACGGGACGTCCGGTTACATTGACATCCCCCGTACCCATCCAGCCTGGGGAGGAAGAAAGAAAGAGATTTTTAAAAAAAAACTTGATTTAAATTGTCTTAAAAATTTGAAAACATTGCCGATACTCAGACCGGAAAATTCATACAATTCACCCTGCAGAGAGAGAGTAAGAGTGTGAGTGAGAGTCCATGTCCGAGTCCATGTCCGAGTCCATGTCCGAGTTCTTGTCCGAGTGCGTGTCCGAGTCCTTGTCCGAGTCCGTGTCAGTGTCCGAGTCCGTCACAGAATCCGTGTCAGAGTCTGTGTCCGAGTCCATGTCCATGTCAGAGTCCGTGTCAGAGTCCGTTTCCGTGTTCGTGTCCGAGTCCGTGTCGGAGTCCGTGTTAATGTCCGTGTCCGAGTCCGGTCCGAGTCCATGTCCGAGTCCGTCTCCGAGTCAGAGTCTGTCTCCGAGTCAGTGTCGGAGTCAGAGTCCGTGTCCGAGTTAGTGTCAGAGGGAGAGTCCGTGTTCGTGTCAGAGTCCCTGTCCGTGTCGGAAATCCATGTCCGAGTCCGAGTTTGTGTCCGTCTCCGAGTCCGTGTCCGAGTCCGTGTCCGAGTCAGTGTCAGAGTCCGTGTCCGTCTCCGAGTCCAAATCAGAGTCAGAGTCCGTTTCCGAGTCAGAGTGAGAGAGTTAAAAAAAAAAAAAAATTTGTATTTTTATTTTCAACAACAATGAGCTCATTTCACTAGACAATGAGAGAGAGGTCTTTTCACATAAAAAAATAGTTAAAAACGAACTCTCCCTCCACTATAGAGCACACAGCTGTAGTGAAACACCGCCGGTTTAAAAACTATTCTTATGAAATCTAAAATCCACACTCACACTTGCTTTTGAGAGAGAGAGAGAGAGAGAGAGAGAGAGAGAGAGAGAGAGAGAGAGAGAAATGTATGTTAATGTTGTTAATTATTTTGTATTGTGATGCTTTGGCAATATTGTTTAATTTAACTTTCATGCCAATAAAGCCCCTTTGAATTGAATTGAATTGAATTGAGAGAGAGAGAGAGAGTGAGAGAGAGAGAGAGAGAGAGAGAGAGAGAAAAAAAATGCTGCGACTAATTTTCATCCCTGGATGTGTACTCATTTCTCTTTATTTTGTATTGTATTACTAACGTGTGTTTTTCCTTTTTTAAGATTGAATAAGTCAATCCTGCTTTGCCACTTTTCTGTAACATTGTAAATGTTCCCGCTGTGGGACTTATGAAGGAATTCTGAATCTGATCCCCTGCTTTTTGTTTATTTTAATTGAATGTTTTATTTATTTTATAGGTTTATATATTTTTTCATATTTATTGGCTTATTCTTCCTTTATTTTAGAGATGGATTATTATTTATTTTATTGTGAAGTGTGTCTACATTGTGATGTGTGCCTTGTTGATAAAGCACTTGTAAGAAAACTGCTACACAAATACATCTTTATTATTATTATAAGTGAGTGAAGTCGGCCATCGCCAGCCAGCATGTCCGAACGCTGCAGGAGCCGCTGACCCCGTGACATTTACACTCCAGAGACATGAAGCGCCGCACCGCCTAAAGGGACACAGGACTTGAGATCAGAGGAGAGTGTGTGTGGACAAATAAGATTCAAAGATTCAAAGGTTTTATTGTCATATGCACAAAGCTTATTCCATTCTATTTCAATGTAAATACTGCTTTATTTTATTTGTACTATATTTTCTTATTTTTTTATGTTTTTATAGTGTTCTTAAAATAGTTCTCTATCTGTGTTTTTTTTTATTTGTGTTTTATGTTTATATATGCACAATGACACCAAGTCAAATTCCTCGTATGTGTCAACCTACCTGGTAATAAACCTGATTCTGATTCTGATTCTAAAGCGTAGAAATGGCAATGGAAATCTTTTGACGTGAGGCCTGTACTACGACGCCGGATTTTCGCTTAGCGAGCTAA
The DNA here is from genome assembly GCF_000735185.1 of Notothenia coriiceps. Classification (NCBI taxonomy): domain Eukaryota; kingdom Metazoa; phylum Chordata; class Actinopteri; order Perciformes; family Nototheniidae; genus Notothenia; species Notothenia coriiceps. The sequence goes on along the minus strand of NW_011365295.1, from coordinate 205 downwards.
CTTCAGGGTTAACTCGGGGTTTCCGGTCCTACAACGCTGGTTCACTTCTTACCGGGGTAGATCTGCATGGTAACGTATGCTGAACGGCAAACCAGCTCCGGATGGTTTTGGTTCCAGATAAGAGATCAACTCAGTGAAAGCACCGCCTGCTGACCAATCAGAGCTCAGTGTGCGGAGTTTAAATCTATCAAGTCATATTACAGGA
>NW_011365294.1:0-9340 GCF_000735185.1 Notothenia coriiceps | reverse complement strand
GGAAAAATTATCTAGTATTATAATATATATATACATTTATATACATGTATTGACCGAGTTGTTAATGTACATTAATAATAGCGAGGAAAGGGTAAATTGTAGAAATGACGCATCACTGTTTATCTTCGGAGTAAAAAAAGAGAGTTGTGGATGCCCAAAGGGTAAGGAACCACAGGGTGATGTAATGGGATTGAGGACTGTGTTGGGACATTTGTGAGAATCTGATACTCAAATGGGCCTCTTGCAACAGAGATAATTTGAGGTTAATACTTTTTGCAATTGGAAATATATCAAAGTCTTTCTTTGTCAAACATAACCATGGCCACTTTTTTTATTTCTTTTTTGCATCGGCGGTGTGTGAGTCAGGAGCAATAAAATAACACTAAATGTTGAGGAGCAAATGAGCAGATGTTGCATTTAGCTTTAGGTATTTCTTCAGAGGCTGACTCACTGAACCTCCAGACACCAGATCCATGGAAAAACTGCGTAGAGCTTCTCTGTCATGGACTGCACACCCTTTATACACAATAGAGGGATGATTCAAATATAAACAGAGAATACTGCTGAGGGACAACTGAACATTATCACTAAATGTATTGCTGTAAAACATGATCCTGTGTCGTCTTATGTTGTATCCAAGGACTCAAAGGGTTATTCTGTGTGTATTTTTCCAACATTTGTAAGTTTAAAGGTTTCAGTGGTTTTTGAGTGCTGGTACTGCTGCTCAACATCTGGGCGGCAATCGGAGCCATAAAAGGGAAGGTGTGGTGTAGCCATTTCTGCTTGTGCAGCTCAGAGGAGGGAGACCTCTGCTGTTTCAACACACAGCTGAGGAACCCATCGTATCCTGTGCTAACACACATTCACTCATAGGTACACAATACTTAAAATGTAGCAGCCATTATGGAAGTAGGATGATACAAAAAATACATAGTGCTGGAAGAAGTTGTAAGAACTTTATCTCAAGGAAAAGTATTAATACTACAGTAGAAACATCTCTTGAGAATAAGTCCTTAGTAATATACTTAAGGTAGCAAAAGTAAAGGTACTTATTATGTTGACTGACTTCGAAATAATGTACATGATAGGATATTATTGGATTATAATTAATAATGCACAAATGCTTTCACCACTTGTGTCTAATGTTGAAGATGGCAAAGGTGGAACTAACAATATGATGGTTTTTTTGTTAATTATATTTTGAAAAATGAATTTGGGAAGTCCACCAAATACCTTTAGTGGACAATATTAGTAAGTAAATACGCTGTGCTGCAATTACAGTTATTGCTTACATTGATAATTAAACATATTTAATGCACGGTTAAGCATAGACTTTCACATATTTGAGAATGGATTGAGGAATAAAACCTTGAGCGCTGCGCTCCACATTATTATTATTATTATTATTATTATTATTATATTCTTGTTTAAACAGTACATGTATGGGCTATAGCAGGAAAAAACGGCCAACAATAACCTGCATTAACTTTGAAACTAGGCATATGGGGGGGGGGAAACTGCTATTTTAATAGCAGATGCGGTCTGTATTGGCCTAAGTAAAGAAGGTTAGAATTCTGTATCTGAAAAGGTCATGCTGGCAGCCAGACCCCAGCACTGGAAATAACAGAGAGGCCCCTCCTCATTTCTCTAACCCCTCTTTGACACACTGCAGCAGCCACAGGTGTGGCACGGCTCCGATGTTTGTCCCTGCGCGGCTGCCGTCAGAGAGGTGGATCCCAACACACAACTGTCAGATACAACTTCTGCTTTCACTGCGCTGCACTGATTTGAATATGAAGTAAATGTCATAGCTGGGTGTTTCTGCCGTGACAGCTGCACACAGCTACCCGGCTTAACAGAGCTGCAGTTTCACAAAGTCTCACCGACGACGACTTCAAACCGAGAGTTGGTAAGTTTAGTTAGCTTCTTTAGCAGCGGTAGCATTAAGCTAACCAACTTCAGTCTTTTAGCCTAACTCTAACTTATAACACACAACATTGCTGTTTTATCTAAGGGGAGAGTTAATATCGCTATATGCTAAACTGTTGACACATGCAAAGCTGGCAAGATAGCAACAATGGTCTCTATTTTCACTCGGTGACAGAACATGTCTGCTGTTTTTAAGCTAATCTCTGTGTAATTTACTAACAGGCTTAGACTGCCTAGACCTACCACAGACTGGACAACAATGACCCAGCTCTCACATAGTTTCACTGAGTATTGAGCTGTGGGGACTTGTCAACAGAATCCAGTAAAGATAAAAGAAACCACTCCTCGTCCTCCCCGTGACTGACATAGCAATCACAAACCTCCCTTCCTGAAATTAAGTTCTTAGTTTGTCTATATAATCGTAATTTAAGGTTTCTCAAACTGCTGAGGACTGTGAGTGTATTCATAATAAGGTCTCTAAATGTTCATGGTGAAGGCACATTTCAGTTTTTATTCTTGTCAATCAATATATCTTTTTTTTATTATCAACAGGTGTACTACAAATAACAAGAGCTTGAAGCCAGACAGGAAAACGTTAATACACTTCAGAAAAATGCAAAAAAGATGCCTTCACTGTCCTCTGGAATGGATAGTCTGAAGTAATGGAAAACAGAGAGGAGAGGTAAACACACACACACACACACACACACACACACACACACACACACACACACACACACACACGCACACGCACTCTGTCCTGATTATATATCCTTAACAACCTCAACTGGAAAAATGTTAAATATCAAAACAAGATGCCAAATCTTGTTTCCCTTATGTGTGACTAGACCTGTGATTGGACCACTGATATCTGCATGTCATGGCCTGCTGGTGCTGAATTAACAAGTTTAGGTTTAGGGATGAATGCTTTGGAATGTAATCCAACTTTGAGAGAACTCATGTTAATGTCGGTGAATCACATTACATAAAACAATTAGAAATCACAGGTGGTTTCATAACTTGGATGGTGGTTCAAATTTGGTACTTGTGTTCACATGTGTTTAGGCTGAATCATGATCGGGTTATCTCTATTTGAGGTGGCTTTCAGCCTTATTTTTTATGATGCATTTGTATGTACGTAATATTGCAGCCCTGCAGACGAACAGGCCCCTACTCCTCCAGAGCGAGGCCTGCTCCACACATGGCAGTCAGCAGGCCCCCTGGCGCAGCTCTGTCCGGGGAGAGTGCTGCTGGCCAGGCCCGTCCTGCAGGTGGCCCTTGGAGAACACCATGGACTCCTGCTCACACAGGGTGGGTGTGTCAATATAACATGGTATTGTAATGAGGAGAAATACATTTGTATTGAAAAGTGAGAGGTTTTTTTATATACATTATATCTGTAGGCGGGGATTGCTTTAAAGTTGCTGCTGGTTATTATTATATTGAAGACCTTTAAAGTCAATACATCTATTTCTACCAGTGTTTCCGCCAGACCAGGGCTGAGAGGGCGTCCACCCCGAGAGCGGGGGGCGGGGGTGCTTAAATTTTGACTTGAGCCGTCCCTTATAGATACTGTCTTTTTACGTTAGTGAGCCGGATCATTTGGCTCGGCTCTCTTAAACCGCCGGCTCTTCCGGCTCCCAAACGGCTCTTCATGTTGCCACAGTTTACCACGGAGCCTCAGTTTCGCCGCTGCGAGGCTCTGGTGCTAGCAGCTCACGCGCGTGCTCCACTAAAACCCCCCCGCTCATCGCGTCCAAATCGTGCACATTCCGTGTCCTGTAGCAGGCACCTTTGCCCCTCCAACAGAGGGATGTCCTTGTCCTTTTTCCTTTTCGTTATCTCAAGCGATAAAAACTCTCGAGCTTCTCACGAATTATTAATATGCTTGGACGCCCTCGGCTCGCGTTCGGGGCGTCCCGAGCTGAGTCAAATGACGGCAAGACGGCCCCCTGGCGGAAACGCTGATTTCTACTGTTGCTGTCTTTCAGGTGGACAGGTGTACTCTTTTGGAGAGTTGTCATGGAGGGATCTGAGCGTCCCGGTGTCTGCTCCCCTGCTGGAGGCCTCTCTGATGGGGAGGGTGGTGGTCCGCGTGGCTGCCGGTGGTTTTCACTGTGGAGCACTGAGCGAGCAGGGCAACGTCTACATGTGGGGGGAGAACACTGCAGGACAGTGTGGGCTGACTGAGAGGGACACAGTCACAAACATCACAGGTTGGTCGACGTTCTTCCTTTCTTCTTTTCTTCCCACCAGGTTTTCTGTCCATCATACTTCTGCTTGGAAAGTGCTCTATACATTTTTTGTTTTCATCCATTACAACATTTTTGGGAAAACTTATGTGGAACATTCTGTGTAAGTTTCAGAGCCCTGCCCGGTCACAGTGGTGGACAGCGAGGCCGTTCCTCCAGCAGGGGTTCGGGTTGTGGATCTGGCTCTTGGACGGGAGCACAGCCTGGCTCTGTCGGCCCAGAACGAGCTGTGGGCCTGGGGCAGCGGCTGCCAGCTCGGACTGGTCACCAGTACCTTTCCTGTGTGGAGACCTAAGAAGGTAATTTATATAAAGCTCAATGAATTTCAGCATTCAAAATTCCACCACTGGTAGATCAATAGTGCTTTTGAATGTTTGTGCAGGTGAGCAACTGACAAAACTGTGTTCATGTTATTAATCCCTTTAAACACTGGAACAGGTGGAGCATCTGGCAGGCAGACATGTTATTCAGGTAGTTTCTCTTCCTGAAATGTTCATTGCCAGATTTAACTTACAATAAAATACTCTATTCTGTGTCCGGGAATATCCTCTCTATTTATTTTTCAACAGGTGGCTTGTGGTGCCTACCACAGCCTGGCCGTGGTTCGCAGTTTACCTCCACAGAAGACCCAGAATCCTTCTGAGAAGAGGGAGCGGGGTCAGTCACCTCATTATTCAGTGACTGAAAGGGAAGAGCAGCTTGCAGTGGATGCCGGTCACTACTGTCCGCTGGGGGTGGAGCTGAGTGAGTTCATGACAGGCGAGGTAACTATACACCATGAAGAAGAAACAGAAGAAAAATATGTGTTTCTGGACAGCCTTCAGTTTTTTGCTAATTTATAAAGTTTAGATTTTTCAGCCTGCGTTGATGCCCCTCTATGGTTTGCATCCCCAGAGCTCTCCCAGAAGAAGAGGCCCCAGACGAAGGCTGCATCCTGGGGGAAGGTCAGCTGGCAGCAGTCCTGGCTCTGCAACCGGTTCATGTCCACATTCTGAAGATGGCAAATCTTACACTAAACAGTACGGTATTGTTTTTTGTTTTATCCCTCATATAGTCGTTTTGTTTTTCAAATGTTCTCTTTGTAACCTCTTTCCTCCATTGCAAAACGTCAGGACTAATCTTGCATTTGGGCACCCTCTCAGTGAGACTGACAGCAGCCCAAAGTCTCACCGGCCCTTAGGCTGGAGAGCCAATAAGAACTCTGCGTCCTCTGATGGAACGGAGATTAATAACCTCCTCCAGAAACTCTCCAGTCAGCCCTTGGAGATTCACCAGAGTACCGGCCCAGGAGACACTGACTCACTGAGCAGTTACACTTCAGGTTGGGAATTTAGTTTTCTTTCTTCTGTCTTCGTGTAGAAGTTTGTTTATTTGTTCTTTTGTGTTTACTTCTTTCAAATTTGTATCCCTGTGTTCTTTTTGCGTTTTCCCATTCATTTGTTTATTCTTTTTCACTAGTTTTTCTATTTGTTCATGTATGTAGCTTGTTTATTGGTTATTCATTGCTTTGCTAGATCCGTTGTGTGTAAAAATATTTGTATTCATTCCCTCTTGCCATGATTCTTACCAGATGACAGCTGTGTTTCCTCGACTCCTTCCACGGATGTGTTGACTTCCAGTTACAAAGAAGACTCACCAATTAAGGGTCAATCCAACAAGTAAAGCCAATTTCACTAAAGTTGAGAGTGATGCACTTTTTTTAGGCAGTGAATTACATTTTTCAATAATATTGTGTTGAGAGATTGACACTCAAATAGCATAAAGAACATTTGAATTGCAACTTTTGTTTTAAACCAATTTAATACTTGTTTAATTACTGTAAAAATAAGGCAAGTCTGACTAGAAGATTTTCATTTTAATACAGAGGTTTACTAATGCAGATAAACAGTGAAAACCTAGTCATTGTGAAGTATTCACATATCAGGATGTTTCTCAGCGTAAACACATGTATGATGCCAGATCTCTGATCTTCTTTCCTACTGTAACAGTGGAGTGGCTGTGGCGTACTCCTCCTCCCCAGTGTGTTTGGAAGAAGTTCGGCTCTGTCTGGAGGCGGAGAAACAGGCACTACAGGGGCAGAAGAGCACCAGTCTCACAAATATAAACCAGAAGGGGAACGCAGCAGCCAACAGGAGACGCTCCCTACCTGGAACACCCACCCGTGGTAGGAATGGCAGGATGTTGACCACATTTAGGAAACATTTACTTTGTTACAACGAGTTAGATAGGAAGATTTATACCTGAACCATGAGCATGAAACAAGGAGGCTATTAGCTTAGCTTAGCATAAAGACTGAAGAAGATGTCGACCAAGAAACGTGAAGCCATGAGCTAATTAACATGTTTTTGTTCTGGTAGCATACATTTTGAACTTTGATTTTGAGACTTTGTTTTTTTTCAATCTTTCAAATTTGAAACGTATTTGTTATTCCCCCAAGGGGTAATAAGTCTTATGCAGAAACACAGTAAACGCACATACAAAAACAAACAAACCAAGGAGCTAAAATGTGGGATAAAATCTGTAAATAAATATGTGTGAAACAGAAACCTACAGCATTTAAAAGTGGGATGCAGTGGGCTTGGTAGATTTTAAGTGGCAATTAGTTTCACAAATAGTTAAATCATAGAGTGGGAGGCTGTGGCTCAGTGGGTAGTGTGCTGGACTTCAAATCAGGGGGTAGCAAGTTCGAGTCCCACTGCAGTCAGCATGTCGTTGTGTCCCTGGGCAAGACACTTCACCCCAAATTGCTCCTGTGGGGATTGTCCACAGTATTGATTATGTAAGTCGCTTTGGATGACAGCGTCTAACAAATGACATGTAATTGTAATAGAAATGCCCTAAAGGCAACACTTGCATGAAAACGACTGGAAAAGGCCCTTTTCATTCAAAATCCTGTATTCCCAATGCACTCTGACCTTTAGCTACTTGATAGGTTCCTTGTTTAATATTAGTACTAACTCTGCTAGCTCCAGCTTGATTTTAAATGAACAGATACAACTTGACATGTGGTTTCCATCTTCTAAAAAGGTGCCACCACAGACCCTGAAAACATACTTCTCATAGAAGTTGCAGCCTGGCCAACAAGGAAGAGAAATTCAAATGTTATTGCCTTGTTTGCCTTTCACCTTGCCTCCCTGGATAATAATAGGTCTCCTGAATAAGTCGTGCACACAGCATACACTTGCTCACTTGTTACAATTAACAATGATATCTTGAGTTAACATTATTTGTCTTCTTTTGAGATAACATAATGATTAACTTTTTCTTAAGAGAAAATCTAAATGACTGCACATTACAAATCAGAAAACCTCTTGGTAGCCATAAAAGGTATACCGTAATTTTCGGACTATAAGCCGCACCTGAATATAAGCCGCAGCAGCGGCATATCACTCTCGGTTCCACTTTTACTTTTGCGCGCTACCTGTCTCACTCTTTTCCGGCCTCCAGCTTTTCCTGCTGGAACCCGCCGCTTAAAGGTGGGGGTCCGCGGACCGGCCATAGAGCCCATAGAGTTAAAGGTGTTGGCCGTTAGCTGTAAAAATCCATAGATTAGCCGCACCGTTATATAAACCGCAGCGTCGAAAAATAGGGAAAAAGGCGCGGCTTATAGTCCGAAAATTACGGTACTCACAATGTCAATTATTATGCAAAATAGGGAAAGTTGAGAATGAATCACACTTTCTTACTTAATTTTAGTGAGTTGTGAATATCTATAGTAAAAGAAACGTCTGTTAAAAATCCAGAAATGTTTTGATAGTTGAACCTATAGGGACATTTTGAATCTTCCTGTTTTCCAGTTTGACCAGACTTAACAAAGTGTCAAAGTGATATCCCTTATCAGCAACCATCCAGTATATACACCCTTTTCAGTTTAAGTAATCACTAACATCTTTATGTATTAATTACATATTGAATAGCAGTAAATAATTTATATCCTGTGTTAACCACTGTGGCTGATCATGTGTGTGCAAGAGGAGCTCACAAAGTCATTATGGAACGTGCATACCAAACCAGTTCAGTGCTGTTTGTGTGTGTTTGCCCACGTTGTACCATTCATCCAGGGTGGTAAAGAAACTGTATATTAAATGTGGGGCAGTTTATTTGTAGAGGAAAGGCAACATAGACATGCTACAGACTCATGTTACACTTGTTATATGGGAACCTTTGTGTGGAAAGGTGACTCTGGCCATATTTCCTTTACCCTTTAGCAGTATAAAACATGTTGTGTTGTGTATGTTGCTACATACTAAAGACAAAGTGCATTTTGCTGCATTGACAGATGCTCAAATGTATATTTTCCTCCAGGGTCTCCACAGCGACGGAGGCCTTGTGCCTGCAGGCCGTCCTCTGCAGGTCGGACCCCGACCGCGGCCCCGGAGGAGGCTGGAGCCGGGCTGCCTTCTCTGGAGACAGAAGTGTGGAGCTGGGGCCGCGGGTCGGAGGGGCAACTGGGCCACGGAGACCAGCTGGCCAGGTGCGGACAAACACTCACATGCACTCTTAGTAATAATAGAAAAACATTTTTTTGACACACACCATCGTTATGGCAGTTTGTCCTTCGGCAGATTTGGATGTTCAATGTTTACTTGCTCCATGTGACGCCATCATGCAGTTATAGTCTCTTTAACAGTTCCTAATAAAACACAGTCAAATTAATAAGGTTTGATTTATTTCTCTTCAAATGTCAGTACATTTGATTTTTTAATGGTAAATATACAACATTTAACATTTAAAAAGAGAAGAAATTAGGCAGTATCTGTAGTTGTTTATGAATGTGTAGTGCGAGTGAAAAACAAGAGATTGACTGCTGAAAATGCTTCCAATGTAGACAAGCTATTATTGTGTGTGTGTGTGTGTGTGTGTGTGTGTGTGTGTGTGTGTGTGTGTGTGTGTGTGTGTGTGTGTGTGTGTGTGTGTGTGTGTGTGTGTGTGTGTGTGTGTAGAGAGAGAGTGTGTGCGTGTGTGTGTGTGTGTGTGTGTGTGTGTGTGTGTGTGTGTGTGTGTGTGTGTGAGAGATGTGTGTGTGTGTGTGTGTGTGTGTGTGTGTGTGTGTGTGTGTGTGTGTGTGTGTGTGTGTGTGTGTGTGTGTGTGTGTGTGTGTGTGTGTGTGTGTGTGAATGTATGTTTGTATGGGTGTGTTTATGTCTCTCTGTGTGTCT
>NW_011365293.1:0-2194 GCF_000735185.1 Notothenia coriiceps | reverse complement strand
CGGACATTTTGACCGAAGAGATTTAGATTTGCTTGCTAACGGGAACTCTGACGTCACCATTGTGTGTGCTTCGCGGATGCACTCGGCTGCTCGGGTCTGCTCGGTCAGCTTCTGGATGAGGAGGCATTCCTTTGACCAACTTACAGTAGATAACATTACAAACGTTTTTAACAGGGGCCATAATAGCGTAAATAATGTTTGTTTTGGCAGTTACAACTGCATGTAATGTTTTCTACTTTTTTTACATCTGGGAAGGCATTTGCCTTCATCAGATGTATAGTGACTTAACCAACAACTTAAGTATTTATTATAGCTATGCAGGGCATGCAAGCGAGCAAACACAAACAAGTGAAATGAAGAATACAATTGAAATTGTAATATTGTGGTGGTTCATCTTATAATTCAGTTTATAGAATGCACCAGACAGCATCTAAGACCTGCACAAATCTAAATGTTCTAGGGGGAGGCCCCCCAAACCCTTCGTGCGTCATTTCGTCCGCGCGATTTTTCAGGGCAATCTCTATTGGGCTCAGGGCCATCTGTAAATTAGGTTAGATGGCCCACAGGGCCATCTCCCAAAATCCTTAATGTCATGCACTGTTGTCACTCACTCAAGTGCCTCTGACACGAGAGCCGCGCAACTTTTCCTTTTGTAGCAAGCAGCAAAATAATTGTAACATGACGTGTTTGAGTTCGTTTGCCTACTTAATATTGCACGTCCTGCGATGTCAATATCGCGCATACCGCGATTATCGTCACGACACGATATATCGTGCAGCCCTAACGTGGTTCATTTTCTACATATGCACTCTTCTGCTCCATTGCATGATATATCCATTCGTCTGATATCTTTAATATTCCATAATTCCTCCCTCCCACTCTGGAAGGGTTTCTTTACTTGCATTTCTACTATATTTCTTGTTTCCAATAGCTCATTCTAACAAATAATAGAAGCCGTTTTCAAATGGTTTGAAAGGAAGATGGAGGGAGAGAGGCGTAGAGTTGAAAAGAAACAGAAATCCCAGGCAGGAAGTGGGGTAACTTAGAGCGGGACAGAGGGGAAGAATGGAGAAGATGAAATGAAAGAGTGAACCTTGGCCCCTTTTCCTTTTCATCCTCTGACCCCTAGTCCTTTGTGCACAGCAGGATGGCGGTGTGTGTGTGTGTGTGTTCTTGGATTCTACGTGTTGCATTGAGTGTGTGTTCATCTTTTACTCTGGCCCATATTCCTGCATGTGCGTTATGTTTGAGCGTGGGGCTCAGAGACAGAAGCTCAGGCAGCTGAGTCATTAGTTGAGAAAACTGAAGGAGAGCCGGGCCAATAGGGGTGAGGCTGGCCTGTCGCTGTGGGCGTTTTCAGGAGGGATTTTTGGCATTCCAGCTGAAATGTTTTAAGTATTGTTGTCCAGACAGTGTGTGAATGAACTGCCATGCAAGTGGGACTGTTGGTGTTTACCTAGCATAACCCCCATGACCCCAACAAATCTAAAAAAAAGTTGGAACTGGCTTGCTCCAATAAATGTAATAGTTCTGATTTACAATGATGTGATTACACCGCGTTAGTGGCAATGTGTGCTTGTGTGCCAACGACTAAGCACATATTTATTTAGACTGTAGTTTCCCTGAGGTTAATGAGCCAAAGATAAAGGCAGGTTTCACTTCTGTTTTTTTGTTTATAGTTCAATGACTCCCTTTCACCTCAGTACACAAGCTAACATGGTTAATTGCTTTTAAATCCCATTATGAGTTCAAGCAGTTCACCTAATCCAAGTCAACGCGCTCGATGAAGTGCTGTTTCTATATGTCGTCTTATCTGAGTAAAAGCTCCAGGGCTCCAAGTATGTTCTCTGTGGAACACCAAACTGTACACAAAGGAGTTTTATTTAAAAAAAGAAAATGTGCCATTCATTCCTCTTTAGTTGTTCCTCATTCTTCTGACTGGTGATCCCCTTCCTTTACATACAGCATTCTTCCTTCCTAAAAATCTACATTTAGGAAGCCGCCCCAATCAACAGGTTCCAAGCAGCAACCTCATTCTATATCTAAGGAGACAAGAGGCTGGGTGTCGCAGATGTTGTGGTAGTTAGTAGGGTTGTCCCGAATACCATTTTTCGGGCTCCGGATATTCGGTAGTAATCAGCAGCGAATATTCGGCCCGCGCTTCAACACGTGTATTTCGGTTTATTCACGGCAT
>NW_011365292.1:10414-15591 GCF_000735185.1 Notothenia coriiceps | reverse complement strand
ATATATTACCAATATATATATATATAAATACGACATCTTATTTTAGTTACAACCGCTAGACAACAGTGGAGGGTTCGAGAAACAACCGTGTTTGCCGGGTGCACCGCGGCGGAAGTGGGGAGGTTCCAGCTGGGAACCAAAAAGAGCCAAACCCGCAGTTCGGAGGAACCGACCGCCAGAGCACCGGCACTAGGCCGGTCCGGCGCGGAGGCCCTCCAACAGTGGGTCGCGTTTGCCATTCGATCAATGAGAGGAGAGGAGAAAAATGCAACAAAAGTTGTCAAAATCCGTTAATATATGGATGAGTGGGGAGGGGCTGGACACTCGAGACCGGGCAGGGTCCCCGGTAGAAACCAGGTGAAATAGCCTAAAAAATTATAAAACCGGGGAAAATAGGGGGAAAGTGAAAAAAAGTGTCCAAAAATAGGCACTCGTGAGGCGGGCAGAGTCAACTCCCGTTACATTCCTCCATGGTGTCATTTGAGCGAAAAATGGCTCAGTCAACTTTTACGAGAAGCAGGCTGGGGGGGTCATAAGGGCTTGACCAAGGCCGACCCAAAGTGCACGGTGGGCGGACTCATCACCTCCGTGATGAGTCTCCATTGTGATTTGAAAACTTCCATCAAACGAGTCTTTCGGGGGGGGGGGTGGAGAAACTTGTTCGTCAGAATCGTCACTGACTGCAGGTGTCATGAGAGTGCAGCCTACACCGGAACTGTCCTGAGAGTGCAGGCCTGCAGGCAGACCCCTCTCCCAGAGTTTGGCGTTTGGTTGGGTCACTTTGTTGAAACTGAAAGTAGCAAAGGATTCTTTTGAATTTTGTCTCTGTTGACTCATCGAAGTTGAGAGTAATGTCCACTCCAGTTAGCTCCCTGAAATGGAGCCGGATTCCATTTTCCTGGAAGAGGAAAGGCCACTCCTTAACAAGGTCTTCCATCTCTTTGGCGGATAAGATGTCTCTCTTCTGTGAACGAAACGTCTCAACCATAAGTCTTTCAATTGTATTTGCATCTCTGGCATTTTCACCAAACATCCTCTTGAGCTCTTCCTGTGTCTGCTTTTGCATTGTGTTAGTTTCACCAGCAGGAAGCTCTGGCTCAGAATTGATGCAGCCGTATGAATCTTTACGCCTTTTCTTTGCATCATTCGTTTCACCTTCAGATTGCCTTTTCTGGAGGGGACTTTGGAGCCGTCTGTAGTTATCAATGCGAGTCAACATTTGCTTTGTAAGAGTCATATCTAGTACCGACGACCTGGCCCTCAATCACATCCCGGAAAGACTTAGGATATTGTATTACCATCTTTCTAGCAATTTCACCTAGGTGTTTCTTTCCTGGTATTTTACAAACACTTAATATTTCAGCAACCACAATCCTTACAACCTCCCTTCTCTCTGCTGCAGATGGTCTCTTCTCAGTCTCCAATGACCATCTTGTATTTGACGCCATCTTATTCCAGGGTACTTCAAAGCTGTAATGCCAGCTACTATCTTCTGTGGCTAGAGATGACGACCCAGTCTCGCATAAAGTGGGTGAGGGTTGACTCTGCATAGCAGGTGAGGGTTGACTTCTCATTGAAGAAGCTAAATTCCATGTGGCAGCGATCTTTGGTGCAGAGTGAACATTTAAGGCAATTTCATCGTTATCACTAAAGAATGAGTCTTCGCCTGCGCTTGCCTCCTCATTTTGGGAAGTTGCTATTGAGGAGGAGTCATCCATTTCTCTTCGTTGTGAACCTAAACAACACAAAGATGCATTCATGTCAGTCAATATCATTTTCTGGTTATCTTCTGTCCAGCAAGTCTTTAATCATCCTATTGCTATTGTTTTTACTTACTTTTGATGCAAGCCATAACTTTTCTCACTTCGATTGGCTTCAGGAACTTTGCAAGGTCATCTGCTTCCACATACTTAAAGTCCTCAATTGAACCGACTCCAAGGTTTTCGAACACCCCCAGTAGTCGTACGACATCCTCTTGGCTGAATACAGAACTGAAGGACGAGGTTAGGCCACTTGTCCATTCCTCCATGACTTTAAGAGATGAGATATTGTCCAAAGGATATCTGAGTGTAGTAAATAAATTACAACACCATTTTATGTCCCCTGGGTTAATGCAATACATTTGTCTTTGTAATGTAGACCTCAACACTGGTCAACAACACTGTGCTTAAGGGATATGACTCTCTGTCCATTCAGACTATACAGAGGCAATGGGTAGAAATCCAGGCAGTGTTTGGCATTTACACAGTGCATAGCCTCGGCTGCTTTTGTGACTTCATAGAGTCCATACTCTGGTAAATAACACGAAGTGTGTGATGTCACCAAAAAGCACACCTCTTTGTCATCTTTAATCAAAACAAGCTCAATCTGTCCGAACTTGATTGACTCATCAGACTCACGTTCAAGGCAGAGAAAAGATCCCTTATTGTAAAGGGTGCCCTTCAAATTCACCTCAGTGGACACAGAATCAGGTTCTGTGTCCATGTATGCTTCAACTGCATTGCGCACCACATCGCTATACAGGTGAGCATGATGTGGAGTTGAGTTTTTTAAACTCAGCACTGGTGCAAAAAAGGAATTTGTGCTGAGGGTTGTTTGGAGGAGTTGGTGCTGGTTTGCAAGGGACAGGCACACATTCTTAAAGTTTTGTGTCCTCTTCACACATCTCTTGAAATATGAGTGTTTACTCTCAAATCTCATTGTCCATAGCCGTATTAGGGGGCCAAGTTTCAGGATCAATGATGGATAATGGAGAAGATAGTGATGTTTTGGTTTAAGATGTTCAGAAGGAAACAATGCTTTTCTTGTTTCAAGATATTCAGCCACAACAATGTTAAGGTATGCGACTTGGGCAGTGGTGATCCTGGGTGCACACAGTAGTTCAACAAGTTCTTTCAATGTGATCAACAGTTGCCATGCTGGGTCACAAGCATCAACTTTGTCACCAATAATGACAGGCAGAAGTCTAAGGAGACACCAGTTCTCTGCAGCTTGACCACCTAATGTGTTGGCCTTTTCATTCACCCGACAAGGAGATGAGCTGGAATCTGAGTCCTTGTAAGCAAATTGTGTGATTCGTCTGTTCAGCTGAGAGTATGTGAACCAATGATTTACTTTTAGAAAGTAGCGCAGGTAAATAGCCAAGTCATAATTGACAACCCCCTTAAACAAGTCATGGCCTATACATGGGGGAAGACCTGGCTGACATACATGGAAATGTTTCAGAGAGTTGAAGATTGAATCACGATATATGCCTTTGACATCATTCACATCACTCTCCTGCAATATCTGCACTGCTCGTTTGTAGCCATCCACTGTTCGGGAAGGAAAGCTCTGGCTCACATTCTCAAGCTGGTCTCTATGTACCTCACAATACCTGCAGAAATACTTGGAAGTGCTGAAATTCTGTGTGTAGCCACCAATGCAGTGTGAACCCAAATTGTCACCTACAATAGATATTACTGTAGCTCGAACAATATGACCAGAGGTCAAGTCCATGTTCCTCAAGCTGTCTCAGGTCTGACAACATTTTAAAGAACACTTTTTCCTGACCAAAGTATTTAAAGTCTGTCTCTTTGCACAATAGTACTAATTGCATGTTTTCAATGCTAGAACGATGAAATGGCTCAAAGTCAGCAAGTGTAAAGTAGACTCCCAAAATCTTATGTTTCTTTCTGGATGACCCAAGTGGGTTGACAACCTCAAATGCATCCTGATATAAGATCAGTTTTAAGATTGTGTCACCTGTTTGAAAAAACAGCTCTTTGGATTTGAAGACTGAACCATCGGAAATATCACTCAAGATGCCATCTGAAACTGGACGAGTTTGAGAATCAACACATTCTTTCAACACAATAGGATCTTTCAGGATTGCCGTTATCGTGTTTCACACAGGTACGTATTGGGCATGACAGTCTCTTCTACGTTTGTCTTTTCCCAGGTAAATATCAACTGGGCGAACATAGCCAAAGTTTTTTTTTTTTTTAAATACTGCCTTCTGGTGAAAGGGGAATACATGCTTGGTCCAAATCTCTGCTAAAATTATTATTTTTAACACAATTATTATTAAAGTATCTTTATTCTTTTGCATTTTTATCACACTTGGCATAAACTATTTTATTTCATCAATTAGAATGGGTGAATTAAAATAATGATGTGTGGTAATCAAAAACAATGTATTTAAAGAAACACTCAGCTATGCATGAAATAACATAGGAAAAGAATAGGATCATTTTTGACCCATGTTGTGACAAACTTGATTTTTATTAAAAAAGTAAGAAAGGAAAAATAAAAATTAGAATTGGTGTTGATCAAAAACAGGTTAATTGAGGAATACCTGGAATCCTGAATGATTAAAGTAATTATTGCAAAGATATTTACAATTTAAACTAATTCGGGTCACTTTTGACTAGGGTTGGGAACCGATAAGAAAATGCCGGGTACCGGGTACCCATACAAAATACACAATTTCGGTTCTGCTTAACGGTTCCTAAACGCGGTAGACCCTGTATTCCACCAGGTCCGTCTGCGCCGCGGCGACCCGGTGGAATACAGGGTAAGGGCGGACTGGCCATCTGTGTGTTCTGGAGAATCACAGAATGGCCGGTCGTCAGCGGGCCGTTTCGGCCGGCACCGCCCTTCATTTTTTTAAACGGCATCATGTAAGTTGCGCTGACAGGTGACAGAGGTCCACAGTTGCCCCGCAGCGAGGCTCCCCCCGCCCTCCCGTAGACAGTTCACGAGCTCAGTCACTTCATAACACCAAAGATGGATCGCGGTAAATGCTCTAAAGCAGGGATGGGCAACTTTGATGGTGGTGGGGGCCACATCATTGATGTACTGGCCACCAGGGGGCCGCAGATTCACTTGGAACACACACACACAAAAATGCCATGTGTTGTATGTAATTATTAACAAATATACTAAGTCTGACATCTTCATTGACATTTTACAATCAAAGGGAACATCCCCAACAAATGGGAACATCCTCTAATAAGCTCACTAAACAAATATCAGTTCACAGAAATGTTATTTCATTTTTACAAGTGGCATGTTTGTATTGAGCAGGTTATTAAACAGTGGAATACAACTATTTTAAACTATTGGAAAGCAGGTAAAATGTGTGTGTATTGAGATTAACCATTAAGATGACATAAACATGAAGTCATGAACACTAC
>NW_011365292.1:0-5276 GCF_000735185.1 Notothenia coriiceps | reverse complement strand
CCCCCCCACCCCCACAGAGCGGAGCCAGGCAACGAAACTTAAAATAAGAAGCAGCATTTTACGGCGCGCTATGCATGGGGCCGCCTTGAGGGGGTTTCCCGACATGTCGTTTCAGTAAATTAAAGGGTGTTTCATGTTGTCGTTGCTGTGGGACTTCTTAATACCTTGGAAAATGCTGTTTAATACTTTTTAATACTTTTTAATAGCCTTAATTTTCACTAAATTGATTTATCAACTTTTAATACTTTTTAAGACCCCGCGGACCCCCTGGAGAGACAGTGCGACTCTTAGCTGACACACAAGAGAGGGGTTGTTACCGGAGCTGGCGTAGAACTCGGGACTTCCTCTGGCACAAGGATATTACAAGCTACTCCCGATGAGGACGGAAGGGACACCTGAATATGTGTGTCGTGTGGGAGCTGTGGCTCGTTCCAGCGGCGTCTGAACCATGCTCTGAGCTAGCCTGTGTTTCGGGAATGAGGCATTTCTTACGGCTTCTTGCGTATGATGATTCGGTTCCAGAGTCGGAGATTGCAGTAGACATTTGCAAGGACAGCACCGGCAGGCAAGCAGCAGCAACATGAAACACAGCAGCAGGAACATGAACGTAGCAAGTGAACGCAGCAGGCAAGCAGCACCGACGTGGAAGTAGCTGCAGCAATAGCAGCAGCAAGCAATGCATAGAGAGAGATCTGGCAGGTTAAATAGAGCGGCATATTAAGGAGACTGTTTGGTTGGTTGTAGAGTGGCAAGGGGCGTTATGTATGAATGCAGCATAAGTGCTCGAGTTGACTGCCTGAACTAGCTCGCAGGCTTCGCCCCATTAGTGCTGTACTTTTATTAAAGGTTATTGACTGTAGAAAGAGAGGATAAATCTGTAAAATTAGAGTATTTGCCGTAGAAGTATTAGTGCTGTACTTTTATTAAAGGTTATTGACTGTAAAAAGAGAGGATAAATCTTTAAAATTACAGTATTTGCCCGTAGAAGTATTAGTGCCGTACTTTTATTAAAGGTTATTGACTGTAAAAAGAGAGGATAAATCTGTAAAATTACAGTATTTTCCTGTAAAATCTTTAAGGACAATTCCCGTAAATTAATGGCTTTTTCACTTTATTTCAGTTAAAGTATTTTACTTTAATTTAAGGGTTTTTGTTTGGCAGCTGCTGCTGCCAGTACTTTGACCGTTTTTTTACGAGTTTTTTTTTACACTGTCAACATTTCACTGAAGAATTTCGTAAAAAATAATTTTCAATAAATAAATGTAATTTAAACGTGACCTATTATGCTCATTTTCAGTTTCATATTAATATTCTGTTTCTCTACTGTGACGTGTTTTACATTTTTCACATTTTCATACTGCAGCGCCTCTTTTCACCTTGTCTAAAAGTAGAGGCCAGTCGGCTCTGATTGGTCAGCTGTTCTGCCTCTTTTTTGATTGGTCAACCTCTTAGAGAATGTCGCCCCTTAGCCTATTACGTACAATGTGTTAGAGCACTAGCCAATAGAAGCGCAAGTGTTTTGTTCACTGGGTGTTTTACAGCTATTTGAGTTAGAGCGAGATCACAACAAAACAAAAACAATTGAGAGGCATACTGTATGTATATTACTAACAAGATATCAATGTTTAATATTCTGAATTTCAAAATGATTGTCACTACTCCTATTGTACAACATCAGGGTTGTAGTTTTTGTAAGTTCTTGCATGTCTTCAATTTCTGGAAATATGTAGCAACTCAGCAGACTTCGAATGGCTACAGGATCAGTTATATGCTGGTATATGAGCTATGTTTCTTCGTGTACTTATCTATATTGGAACAACATGATCCACTCGATGACTGAAACAATGTCTGAGCATGCCTGTAGACTAGAGGACTGTCATCCATCAACTTCATTAGGTGGGATGCAACCGTGCGAGTGAACCAAAAACCGCAGCTTCCACCCGCTGCTCTCAAACTGCAGCCGGTTTTGTTAGCCAATCATTTCTCCTGCAACTCTCCCAGTAAAAAACCATTAGTATGTGTGTGACAAGTAAAGATACAGAGACCATTCCAGGACGCTGGTTTCACTCTTTTTCTCTTTATCCATTTATGTAGAAACCTGTCTGACAATGAGCTGATCAGATTTTGGTCACTTTGTGATGTCATCATGTTTTTTTTGGGTTCTGTAACCATTAGGCAATAACTAGCAAGGTAAACCCCCCCAATCCAGAATCCAGTGTTTGGCTATGCACAAACTTGGCATTTAAGGTGCATAAAAATACCAACAAAGATATCATTCTGAATTGTTTGAAATTAGAGCATCTTATCTTCACCGGAATTTGCTCTAAATTCTACCATTTACTCAGCTGCACTTAGGATTTTGAAACAGGCAAAAATAATTAAGCTGGCAGAGAAAATGCCACCTCTGGACATTTAATGTTAGATCAATCTCAATATAATGAAGGCAATTATATATAAATGGCAACATCTCAAGCTTGGAAGTTAAAAGGCTTAAAGTCTCAAGCACATAACAAGTGTGTTGCTTAATTCTATCGTCTTTCGAATGTGGTCTCTTAACTTTTACATTAAGAAGTATTTCAAGTTGAAACTCTCTTTAATGAAATGCTTATTCAAGTATTTGTTTTGAACACTCAGGTAAAGGCATTTTCTAATGTCATTTAGGACTTTTTGCTGCAGCAGGGAACTGATGTGTAGGATTATGAGAACAACACAACTATTATTATTTATTTTACACATATCCAATACCTTCAAAAGGCTTGTTTTCCAACACATTGAAGTTGATGAATTTGAGGTTGATTTTTCAAAAGACATTCTCAATTTTTTCATTGGCATGTTCTGAAATGACTGTAATCTGTAAACCCAGATGATCTCACACGATAACTGTGTCCATCTGAAGCATATGTGAAACATGTTAGAACTTAACTCAATTTAGTGTTATTGGGAATATTCTTGTTAGCCAGCACGGTGCAATGCTGCCAGCAGCTATCCTTTTAACTTTTTTGCAGAACAACAGATCTTCCATCCGGACTAAGCGAAAGACTTTAAAAAAAGGAGGGAATGAGAGATGCATCAGTTGAGAATAAGAAGAGAAAAGATTATAGTTGGCATGCAGATCATATGGTAGCACTTCAACAATATGGGCTGGGAGATTGAAATGTGTGCATATGCATGTGTGGGGAAAGCAACAAACGAGACAATGAAAGTGAAGTGAAAAATAGTAAAGCATCAAAGACAAATAAAAGATGGTGAATAGTATTCCCCTAATGGAGGTTCACTGAATGAGAGGAAAGTGTTTGAAGTGTCAAGGTCAAGTCTTACCAAAGTCACACAACGATAAGCAGCTGAAATTGCTCAAATGTCAGAGTCTGTATGGAAAAACCTGTACCCAAAACTGGGTTTTGCACATTCCCAAGCTCCTAAAATGTTATCAACAATTGCTTTCAAATGAAAAGATTCAGTAATTTCCCGCTCACAGGTCTGCTATAGAGAGCTGAAGCAATCAATGTAACCGAAGGAAGATTTACATTACATTGCATTTAGCTGACGCTTTTATCCAAAGCGACTTACAATAAGTGCATTCGACCAACAAGATACAAACTTGAAGAAAACAGATTCATATAAGTACATCAGGTTTCATAGAGCTAAAACATTTCAAGTGCTACTCAACTGGCTTTAGATAAGCCAGTCCTTTATTAGTATATAATTGCTTTGTTAGCAATTCTTTGTTAGTAATTCTGTCGCTCGAAGTGGAGTCAACAAGATCAACATTGCTCTTGTATCGTCCTGTACCATCCATTTGGACATGGCTCAGAATGCCTCCCAGCATGCACTCCACTGCTGACAAGTCTATTTTTGAGAACGCTGTTGTTTAAAATGTGAAGATGGAGATTCCAGGGCTAAAATGGCATACATTTTTGACGTGAAGAGACATTTTAAAGCTCTCTTGAGTGATTTTTAACTACTAGTGAAGAGAAATACACACAGGCCTAATGAAGCTGGATCCCTAGTGTGGGGTTTCAGACTTTCAGCTCATACAGTAAGTACCATGAAAGAAAAATCACTTATTTAAAAAAAAAAATGCATCTCTGAAGAATATAAGTGAACGTGTTCACATGGTTAATGCCAATCATCCAGAAAACTATCCTAGAGCTCATTCTACTGTATTTCCCTGTGGTGGTGAAAATGGACAATTCAACAGCTAATGCTATTCCACCACGGAACAATTTTCCAAAACAGCTCCGGGCTCACTGTTACTGCTCTGATTTAACAGCATCTCTTGAAAGCAGAAGCAAGAAAGACTTTTAACTTAATGGCACAGTAATAGGAGGTATACAGCACTTTCCCTACAGTTACAACACTGTGTGTCCTTGTGTTTAATTTGTCCTTTTTGTGCTTTAACAGCTATATAACATACTTCCTGGTAATAGTACACAGATTTTAATGGATCATAAACTTACTTTTCAGATAGACTGAACACTTAACAAGGAGATTTACAATAATGTACTATATTTTAGACAACAAATGGTAAATAAAACCTTTGTTTTCATTGCATCACATAACCGACCACTACAATATATGAAGCATTTTATAAGCCATGAGGTGGGTCCGTCTGTCAGTTCAACACTTTGGTTTGACTTAAGTACGGATTGCCATACAACTATAGATTAATATGGCATTTGTACTATTGTCTTGCTCCATTATTGTATGTATTTATAGTAGGGATGCACCGAATATTCGGCCGCCGAAAATTATCGGCCGAAAATGGTTAAAAAGGCCGTTTCGGCTTTCGGCCCGAAAAAATATCACCGAATGTCAGAGAACAGGGTCACGTTGGTAAGCTAACGTGTTGATGTGATGACGTAATCAAAACGCGGCGACAAGCACGGCGCGCGACCATGCTCGCGGCTGGCTCACAGCCAACATGTCTGCCGCTTGGAGATATTTAAAGATATCAGAGAAAGAGGCGCGGATTGCGATTTGTAAAACGTGTTCAGCTGACATTTCTCGAGGGGGTGTAACTGCAAAGACTTTCACCACTTCAGGATTACTCCACCACTTGAAATCAAAACACCCGGACAAATATGCGGAGTAAGATCAAATCACAAGCACTGACAGCGAGAGACTGTTCAGCGCTGCCTCTCATGTGCTTGATGAGAAGAGGAACAGACTTATGGCTCATAAAGCAGAGAAGCTAATGTTCATTAAAAAGAACCTCCCACTTTTCCTTAATAAGTAGACAAGGCTGGCTTATCATAAGCTTATCTAGTTCTACATGT
>NW_011365291.1:0-4772 GCF_000735185.1 Notothenia coriiceps | reverse complement strand
ATTTCAGAAAACACTTTTTGTTATATTCCATGGAATGCTCTTAACGTCCCGATAGCAATGAATATATTAAATGCTTTGACAATAAATACATGCAAAAATTAATCTCTGGAAGCCGTAGCGCTGTAAAAAGCACGGCATTTTAGCCGGCCCGGCTAAAATGATTGGATGGCCTACCTGCCTGTCAGCCTTCCATCTGTGCACAAACTTATCTTGTGGCCTCATTGATGATGCGCGTTCGTGTGTGTTGGAGGAGGGACTCTGTCAGAAAGTCTGAAGGAAGAGGCAGATTTTTTCCGCTTGTGTATTTTCAAATTCTAGCGCACTCGAGCTGGTTTCTCCTTTCTTACCTACCCCACCGTTAACTCTTTTTAGGGTGCAGCTATATGTTTTATTTATATCAAAGTGGGCCCATTTTAATAATATTTTTTTTTCCTTCAAATGTGCAGAGGACTCCCCAAGTGCTGTGTTTCATTTATTTTAAAGTAGGCCTGTGTATTATTTTTAATTCTCCTTATAGGAGTTCTTTGTTTCTTATTAGAGGTTAACAGTTTTATATCATGTAATAAATAGCCTAATACATGCAAAAAAAATGTAGTTTTTGTCTGATATAACAATAAATACAACTTTATTAGCTATCAAGCTATGAAATATGTTTTGCGGCTCCAGACAAAAAAATGTTTTGGAAAAAGGAGCAAAATGGCTCTTTTGGTCAAAAAGGTTGCAGACCCCTGATCTAATCCATCGGAGGCCAAGCAAATCTTCAACTGTAAGTAATATAAAGGAAGAAAACAAGTTAAAAATGTCTGTTTAAGGCGTCTAGTGGCTTGATAGATAAACAAGGAAGGAAGCCATGACAAACCTGTACATAGATTAAATGACTATGTGATTAAGTCTTTTAAAGAAAGCGGCCTTACCAAAGCCAAGCGGCTGTCCCCCGATACGAACCATTCGCCACAGCTCCCCAGAGGAGCTGGTGAAGAGGAGGTCAGCAGGAAACCTGCAGCACAGAGTTCAAGCTGAGGTCTCCCGGGCAACCGAGAGCAGACATACACAGAGACATTTCAGAGATGGAGGAGGCAATATCCTTTAACGCAAGCCCCAGATATAAGCTAGCAAATACTGACATCCGCAAAGCAGAG
This sequence comes from Notothenia coriiceps, assembly GCF_000735185.1. NCBI lineage: Eukaryota > Metazoa > Chordata > Actinopteri > Perciformes > Nototheniidae > Notothenia > Notothenia coriiceps. The sequence goes on along the minus strand of NW_011365291.1, from coordinate 3,633 downwards.
ACAAAACAAAAAAGGGATACAATTGACTTGCTAGCTGTAGTATGTAATCAAGGAATGTTCTTTTTTAAGGTGTCAAGAGTATGCTTTTCCTTACTGTCTCTGAGCCTCAGTGTCCATCACCAGTGAGATGTAGCCATCGATGAGGGAGAAGGAGAAGAACTTGATGCAGTCCAAACCCTGGTTGGCAGCATCCTCCTTAGGACTGCAGAGGAGAAGAGGCCATTGGTGAGACATTACCGAGCAAATAGAGCACGAGGAGGAGAAGAAAAAAGCATTATTCAAAAGGAATAGAACCAAAACAATAAAATAGTTCCAAAATGTGATTAAATATTGTAAATAATTTGGATCTATATTATAATCAGAGTGTGTGAAAGACATGTGGCTGTGTAGACAGGAGTGTATTTCATTTCAAATGTTGTAACTGTAATGCAAGCCTTCCTATTAGTGGTTCTTCCTCTAAGGCAGGGGTCTCCAAACTGTTTTCACTGAGGGCCACATACAGAAAAACATACAAAGGGCTGGGCCACTCACTAGAGGGGAGTTATACTGCCTCATAAGTTAAGTTATAAGTTAGCAAAACCAATCAAATACATTCAATGATGCTTGATATTTGAATATAAAGAGCCTACATCACAGCTCTCCATAGCTTTTATTTTATTTTGTTACAAAAAGTGTTGGCAGCTCATTCCTTAAAAAGAAGACTCAGATTGCTTATAATAAGGGGAAATAGTAAGTTATTGAGCTTTTTTTTTTTTATCAACTAAGATTTTCTAAAAATGTTTCTGAACTTTTATTGACTGAATTGAATTGAAGATGGGGATTATTGATACATGAATACTACTGTGTCATATATGTTTACATATATATTATAGAAGTACATCAGTGTTTTCCACAGATCTGAAATATACTTTTGTTGGGAGCCGAGAAAAGGGGGGGGGGGGGCTAGTGAGCACGCTCATGAACTGTTTGCTGTTTGCCGAGCCTCGCAGCGGAGTTACTGCGGGAGGCATTAAGCAGACCTTTCACGCGATAGCAGACGCGAACAGGTACAGTACAGGAGGGGTAAGTTAATCGATCGCAGATGGCGTCGTGTTTCGCGGACGGATGATATACAAGATATTAACACCTGATAATGTCGGTCGCGAAATATATTACTGTGACTGTGACGTTTGTATGCGTGGGAAACCCTGTACATTATAAGACAAATACAAGTTTCATGTGTGGGACATATTCCATTATACTTTTAGAATTTGCTGCGGGCCAATTAAAAATGTAATTTGGATACCCCTGCTCCAATGGCTTGTAAAATAAACTTCTTGGAATACAAAGAAAACCCTAACCTAATTATAAATAATTTTGATTCTAAAAATGGAACAACAAAAGCAAAAAAAAAAGATATGTATGGAAATTAACCTGGACAATAATGTACATGTGTAATGTTTATAAATAATTGATTGTGACAAAATATCTAATTTCCGTCTCATGTTAGTAAACAGATGTGAAGCGATTACCTGTGTCTGTTCGTGAAACAGTTAGTGAGCTGATGCCTTGTTAGGATCATGTGCTGCCACCTTGTGTTTTACAGAGGTAATGCGGTGCTGCGAACCACTCACCTGTTGGAATAAAAGAGCACGTCGATGAGCGTGGTGGCGATGGACGGCAGAGTGTCCGGGTCCAGAGACATGACACAGAACTGGTTCTTAGGGATCACCACCGGGTGGACCGTGGGCTGGATGGCTGCGGAGAGAAAAGGAAGCATTGGTTTGTGGGAAAAGCTCAAAGTGTTTTCAGGTGAAAGCCTCCACAGATATATCAAGTGTGTTGACTAGCTGTTTGTTTAAGATATTTTTCTATTGAATTAACCAAAAATAAATGTTAAGAAATGTATTACCTAGCATTTAAATGGTCATGTCCGGCACTTTGGGGCCCAAGTATACAAATTGAGAAAACTTTTAACAACTTCATTTTGGTAGTACATATTTTGTTAACTTTTACTTCATTACTGAAAAAAAGCACAATGATTCTAAGACATGTTGTGAGGTTTTCTCGCTCCATGTTTCATTATTTTATTCGTAGGCCTTAATCGAAAATCTGAAAAAAATCACATCCCTCTATTAATGCACACAAGTTTGACTAAGTATGTTTTAAAGTGTTGCACAAGTAGAGCTGCATTTTGATCACTATTGTGCCAAAAGTTTGTCAGTGAGTGCAATCTGTAAAACAAAAGCTTGTGAACATTTCCAAAGTAGTCAGACATGTGTCAAGTAAAATCCTTTTTGTTCTTTGATGTTTTCATAAAGCCGTGATCTTGAAGATGCAAAGATATGAAAGATTGTGAAAGGGTGTCGATATATTCCATAATTGTTCTCTCTCTTCGTACAGCATGTTCTGTACTTTGAACAATAACTTCCTGTGGAGGACACAGCATGTTTGTAACCCGGTGCGGACCCAGCCTGTTCACATTGTTTCTTTTTGTCATATAATACAATATTTGTTTAAGCCAAACATAGCTTTGTTAAGATCATCAGGAGTCCTTCAACAGCAGGTCCCTTTAGCTATAAAACACATATTCTATTTTACTCTTATTTTCTCCCATGGAGCTACTAAAAAAAGAAAAAGAGAAGGTGTCTTTGCTTTTTAGAGGAACACTGAATGAAAAAGAGGCTGGCAGGAAGAGCACATTAATACATTCACAAAGTATTCGTTTCTAAAGTGATTTATTAAACTGCTTTCTAATCTAAATGTAAAAATAGGTATCTAATGTAATATCTTAAAGCATTTGTGAATTGAATACTGTATATAATAAATGTTCATATAGCCTATTTATGTTAAGGCCTTGCTAATCTGGTAATGTGACCACCTTACATTCAAATATTAACTGTTGAGAAACAATGTTTTTAAGAAACAGCAATAATTCATGTTTCACTTGCATCTTATTTTCGACCTGTGACTATACAGTATTTTAAGTTCACTTCCTTTGCTCAGAAACCTGAAGGTGGTGCTAGAGGATCTTAAAGGGGCCCTATTTGGCTTTTTTGTGGTTTCCCTTTCCTGTAGTGTGTTATATAAGTTTTTGTGCATATAAAAAGGTATTTTCTTTTTTTTTTACACACACACACACACACACACACACACACACACACACACACACACACACACACACACACACACACACACACACACACACACACACACACACACACACACAGTGTGAGTGTTGTATATTTATACACACAAAGCAACAACCTTTGTTGTTGGAAAAAAAGAAAAAAAGAAGTTGTATTGTAGTGTTTATTTTAGTGTTGTTTTATGCTTATCCACATTTTGATTTCAGAGCACAGGACAGGAGAATGCTGGGCACAACATAAAGCTCAACAGTGAAGCTGGCAATGCTGAACAAAACCATCTAGAGTTATAATATTTATTCAGCTAAAAAAAGTCAAATCCCTATGAAAATGTAATTACAAATATATTGCACATGGTTGGTATTTAACAACAAGGGGTGTTATAGTCTGTGTTGTAGTGTGTGATATTGGTATTTATGGAAACATTTTACACCTTTCCTTCAAGTATTATATTTTAGTTACTTGTGGGCTACTTAACACGAATAATCACAGTTACTATCATTTTACT